>NC_037677.1:58442048-58518147 GCF_003255815.1 Theropithecus gelada
CAAACACCGCATGTTCTCACTCATAGGTGGGAACTGAACAATGAGATCACTTGGACTCAGGAAGGGGAACATCACACACCGGGGCCTATCATGGGGAGGGGGGAGGGGGGAGGGATTGCATTGGGAGTTATACCTGATGTAAATGACGAGTTGATGGGTGCAGCACACCAACATGGCACAAGTATACATATGTAACAAACCTGCACATTATGCACATGTACCCTACAACTTAAAGTATAATAATAATAAATAAATTAAAAAAAAAAAAAAGAAACTAGGCACACAAAAGGGTGAATACTATATGATTCCATTTCAGATTGAATATTCAATATGCAGTTGGTTGAATTGGTGGATACAGAACCAGTGGATATAGAGGGCCAACTGTACCATTATCCAAGATAGGAAACTATAGTAATAAACTAATAACAATAATAATAAATAATTCTTAACATGGTCAGATCAGCATAGGCCCTGACTAGCCTTCCTGGAAAAGACTTTTTGAGGAGCTATCTCATTCTGTTGCCTCAAATGGAACTTCACTGAGCTCCTGGCTTCATTACAGATAGGTCTATACAACCCGAGTATATATATTTCCAACAGATACTTAGATCTTTTTTATAGGCCAGAGATCAAAGAGATAAGAAATACTACATATTTCAATAACATGAAGGAATATGAACATTCATTTTCATGTTTGTAATGAGCCACCCAGCATCTGGTTCTGAGTTGTTCAGCTTAAGAATGCAGAGAGTTCAAAAGGGAGTTCTGAGAAGCAGAAGACCATCTGGGGCTGCTGTGCTGAAAATACGAACTACCCCTCATCATTTAAGATACTGTGGGATGTCCAGGTCAGAAGGAACCTAACCAGCAAGGAAGGAGGCCTAGGCTGGGTCCTACACTCCCAGGGTATTAAAATTAGAGTTCCTCACTGTTCCATGGGAAAGGAACTCCCAAAACTCTCCCTTGGGTAAATCCAGGACACAGAGTGGCCTTCTAGCATAGAAAGAAGATGCTAACTAATGCTACCAGTACCTTGCTTGCTTGTTTCTACCAAGGGAAGTCAATACCAGACACTATTTTCATTGCTAAAGGTTAACCTGCAAAATTATTAAATGTCATCTTGCTCTAAAGAAGATTATTTGGAAAAGTTCACAACATTGCTACCAAACCCAAAATAACTTTCTTAATCGTCTGTTAAGGGCTCCCAACAGGCCACCTCTAGAGAAACATTTGTCCTTGGAGTGTTGCTGCTGTTGTTTTTCTTTAAAATGCTGTCCTTCACCACTGTGTTTCTACTTTCCACAAAGATACAGAATGATTAATGCTGAAAAATAAATATGAAAAGCCTTACAATCAAATTAAGAGAGCACTTGATAAAATAAGCCCTCTTCTTGTGAGTTTTCAAAGAATAACTGTTTTTCATTACAATCTCAGCTCCCAGCAGGTCCTAACATAAACCAAGCCAGCTGCGGTTCAAGAAAAGGTCCAAAGGAGGACCCACTCGAGGTGAGGATAAATCACAATTGTGATCACAGACCAGGTTTCTATCTTTTTTATTCCCCTTAATAAATTGGGCTTGACCTGAAACTCCAAGAAAGTTAATTTATAACAGCCAAAATCTCTTTTTTTTTACATAACAGCCCACCTTTCTTTTTCTTTTAAACTTAAACCATTATGACAAATGGAGATTTATTACATACTATAAACACATGTGGCTTGAGCACTGGTATTTAGTCTGGAAACTCAGATGGGGCAGTAAGCTGCTGCTGCAATCAGGAAATGCCATGTGACATTCTTGATAAAGACAAAACACACACACATTCCACAGCACTTATTGTGGCTACAGTGGTTTTAGCCATTGTGTGGGCACCACAGCCCCAGTGCAGGGCTGTGAAGTGAAAGATGATTCAGTAAACCAGGGAAAGATACTCCTGTCAGAGCCACATTAACTCGAGTCAGAAAAGTCTTCACAAGCGCCACCAGAGATTTTAATTAGAGATAAGCAAATAAAACCAGCTTCCCAAGACATTTCTCCCACCTAGGCCTGGTCTTCTCCTCCTCATCCATACCTAAAATAACCCTACGAGTGGTTCATGTGTTTTGGTCCAGAGATACTCAGTAATGCTATATAGAATCATCCTGAAACATGAAATTGGGTGCACTGATGAATAAATAGAATCTTGGGTGATCCTTCTCCCTTCCCTTGGCCAGGCTGAAAGGATCTATTTCTTCTCAACTGATCATTCTTGTAGTCCTCACTGGCAACAAGCACTAGGTGATTTACCAGCTAAGCAGGATTCTCTGGGAGGTCATATTAACTGGTGGTTAAAAACATGAACTTTGGAGTCAATCCTAGCTCCACCACTTCCCCCAAACTATCTAAAACTAAGTTTTTCCATCCATAAAATGGGAATATTGAAGTTCCCTATGTGTCTGTGGGGAGAATCCAGTGGAAAAAATACATGTATATCACATAGATTTACATAGATTTAACATTATTAAAAATGTAGAGATTCTCTATCATAATCTGAATAGCCACATAATGGTACAATTAAGCGATCAGTAATGATTATTATTAATAAACTTTCTGTATGTGTAGGTCTTCTCTTCAGACTATAACAACAGTCCCTTGGGGGCAGAAACTCCATTATTACACTTATTTTGCCTTGCTTATAATTCCAATGCATAAGCAACTTATTAATGAATACTCGATCACATCAATTCTACCATTTAAAAAAATTTTCATCATAATTTTGTAAAACAGAAACTAGTAGAAAAAAAATACAGATAAAAAAGAAAAACTGAAATCATCCTTGATCCCAACATTAGAAATAACCAGTTAATATTCTGATGTATAGCCTTCTGTTCTTTTTTGTATGCAAACATATGTTTATTTCAAAATACAATTGGGATCAATAGTGTACACAGTGTTCCATAACCTACTTTTTAAGTTTATGAATACTTCATGCGTATTTTCCCCTACCATTAAACATTCTTCAAAAACATGACCTTTGAAGGTAGCATGGTCTGCTGTTCTATGGTTACATCCCCCACTGTCCTCACCCACCACCTTGCAAATGGAGAATGCTTGATTCAGTAAGATCACTGAAACCAGAAAATGTGTGTGGAATCAGTTGGCACCATGCCCAACACTGGTCAACACTCAGTAAATATTCTCTCATTCCTCCTCTGGGTGTCCATTGTCTTTAAAGAAACTTCATGAAAGATTCCAACTTGCACCATAAAATAAGGCTTCCCAGCACCGAAAGAGCAGAAGCCCATGACCTTCTGGATAAAGCTTCTGCTCATTCCATTTGGTTCCTGGCACAAGATTTTGGATAACCATCACAATAGAGTTCCTATGAGTTTCATGTTCGTTAGAAACTATAATCCTACTTACCTCTTCCTAAGACCTTCCAGAATCCAGAGCTCTCACACTGGAATTTTTGTCACTAAATATTTCTCTAATTATTTCAGACATGTTGGACTCTCCTTCCCAACCAGATTTAAGTTCTAGACCATGAAGCTTAATACTGTAAGCTGAAACAAGCTTAATACTGCAGAGAATACAGGACTTAGGGTCAGGAGACCTGGGTTCTAGTCCCAACTTCGTTTCTTACTAGCTGTCATCATTTTGGGTAATCTCCCCTCTCTGGGGCTCAGTTTTCTCATCTGCAAAATGTTAGTGAGATAATCTCTAAGATTCATTATGTCACCACCTTTAGGGCGGCAACCAATTTCTACATAGTTGTCATATATTAACTAAGGTCTAGTGTAAGCCAGACACCTATTATGTCCACAGTGTCCTATGATATCAGTACTGTCACTTGTCATATTTAGCAGAGAAAGAAACTGAGGCTTAGAAAGGTTAAGCAACAAACCCAAAGTCTGCAATATAACCATCATCTTGATTCAAGTGTGTGTCTAAATTCTATGGTAACAACCAGGAAGCTGCACAATTCTCAAATCTTTTTCTTTCTGCCCAACCCCCCAGAGCAGCTCCAAACTCTTCGTAACACTTGATTAACAGATTGTAGTTTCTGACTCAGTTGATGGACTTTTACCAAGAGCTCATTTCTATATATCATAGTGCTAAACAACATAGACATTTCAGACCTGATAATTATTTGTTGTGGGAGCTGTCCTGTGCATTGTTGGATGGTAAGCACATTCCTGGCTTCCCCGGACTAGATACCAGCAGCAACCACCCCACCCCAAGTTATGACAAATCAAATGTCCCCAAAGAGTGGGGAAGAATGCCTCCCCACACTGAGAACCACTTCTCTGAAATAAAACATACCGAAAACACAGGAAAAACAATTTTAAAAAAGACAAAAGAATAAAAGCATTGGACTAATACCTACACAAATGGTAAAACAGAAATGTAATCAAATAATTAAATAAGATTCTAAGAGCACATCCCTACTTTAAAACATCTGACTTAGTGGTGAGCTTGCACTAACTAAGAATAACACTACAATCAAAACAACAAGTTGTATACCTTAAATATATACCATTTTTATCTGTCAATTATACCTCAATAAAGCTCAAAAATGAAAAAATTTCTATTGTTTCTCCTTAAAATGAAATATTGTTTATTATAGATATTTCAAATCATGCAGGAAAAAAAACAAAAAAGTTTTTTAAACACACGCAACAAAAGAATAACATTACAGCAATGCAGCAGGAAGAGTTTATACTCCTGCCCAGTGCTTAAGGTCAGGGGAAGGCCAGCACTTTGACAGCTGGGATCATGAAAGAGGCAGTTCCTTCCTCTCTAAGTCATAGGCAGTGAATAGGAAGACAAGAAAAACTGTCTTTCTAGCACCCTATATCCAAGTAAGGATTCTGAAGGTTTTTTTCCAGTAGATCCAATGCTATAATGGTTAGGTTCTCAGGCTAGCCCCAAAAATTCCACTTACCCAAACTAGTCCTTTTCATTTTGCAGAAATAAATTTTGTGAGATAGTTTAGAAACCTATCATCATTTAATCCTCCATTTTTTAAAGAATAATTCTAAATATGTACTACCAATTAACAATAAAGTTAGGGGGTTAGGGACTAAATATAAGGTAAATAAATACAGCCAAATCTTTTCTCTACCTGTTCTCCTAGAAGTTCCATTAATATTAATCTGTATCTTTCCTCATAGGTTTGCCATCAAAACTTATCAAATAAGTGTGAAGACACACACGGACACAAACACACACACAAATGCACATGCACAAAGCTTCATTTCTGAAGTGAATCTGTAGTTGAGTTTTTAAGGATCTCCCTGGCACTCCTTTGAAGTTGGTTCTTGGTATGAAACTATGGACACAGGTGGGGTGAGGGACCCAAACTTTAAACATGCCAAAAAGCACAAGCCACAGGAGGGAAGCACATTCAGGGACCCTTGTATCAGAATTAGTAAGTTTCTGTCACTGATGGGAGTGAAAATCCAGAGTGCTATACATCATTGGGGACATTTCAGCTTACTGTCATATTTCATAGACAAAATCACATTCCAGGAAGAAAGGGGTGAGGGGAGAAGGGAGAGGAGGTGTAGGGAGGGAGGAAAAGCCACACAAAAGTTCTGAAATATATCAATGTCCAGAAATAGGAAAGGAAAAAAATAAAAATAAATCTTTGGAGAATTTTAAAAACATGAAATAAAATATCTATCTTATTTCAGAATCCTGGAGTAAATAATATTTCTGATGTTCCCATAGAGAGTCAAATCCAGCCAGCAAAACAAACACAAATACAAATAAATACTGGGCTGGTGAATTAGGGAAGGTACACAGAGGAATTTAAAAATAGGACGAGGGTTTTGTTCAGAAATGGGATCCTTCCTCTCTCCTCCTCCCCACTTCCATTTTTTTTTTCTTGAAGTCAAATCCATTATTTTGAAAACATCATTTGAAACCCTAAAGAAATAGCAAAACACAGTATTGTGGTATTCCAAAGTAATATCTCTTGTTTATAACCATATAAATTTAGCCCCTGGCACTACAGGGCTTATATAATAGAATAGAGTTATTTTAACAGCGCCCTGTTAAAGAAGAAGCAAAATGTTCAGCTCATTTTCTCCAGTGGGAGGGACCCATGGCCTCATGCGAGAGAGGGAACATGCCTAAGTCATTACTGCGGGAAAGCAATCCGTCAAAGCCGGGTCGCTCTGGCATGGCCAGCACCACTGGTGAGATCAGAGAGGCAGCCTCTGCTTGCAATTACCAGAGAAGGACCTTGGCTCTAGGCAGCCTGCTATCAATTACAACCCTGGCCTCGCGCTTGGACTTGTCAATTTCCCAGTGTCTTCTGTTTTGTAACAGTAAGAAAAAGGGCTCCTCCTGACTGATTCTTGGAAGTTTCTCATGTGTTGTGTCACTCCTCGGTGTCATTAACAATTCAATTAAAATTTCACAGCACACAGGCAGGCCGCGCCGGACAGGGGCGGGAAGGGGCCTGGTAGAGATTTCTGAAGGGCCTGCATTGGGGCCACATTGGATCAAGTGAAACCAATCTTGAAATTTCTTTGATTTCTCAAGTCAGGCCTGCATGTGTCTCCCATCTGACACGACGCTGGCTGTCATCTTGACAGGACGACATGTTTGATGTTCTCACCCCATGGGGGGTGTAGTGATGGAAAGGAATTTCAGGCTGGCTAGAAACAAAAATCTTGTGCTACTCCACTAAATATTTTGGCTCCAGAATAGATCACTATAAATATTTGCAATCAGCTCTCTTAATCTACAGTGAGTTCTAGAAACTTCTTTTTCTCCATTTGTTTTTTTATTGGGTCCTTCTATTTTCTTGCTTTTCAGAGTGCGGTTGTCTATAAAAAATGACAGACAGAGCATCAATCACAATTAAATTCTTCAGGAAGGTAAGATGACTAGGAATGCTAAACAGGATGGCTGGAAACAAGAAAGACTTGCTACTGTCATTATTAACTCTGTGAAAGTGCAAACACTCCTTTGTCTCGCTGAATGATGGAGCTACACATGCTCACGTGCTTTTAAGCGTCCCAAGGGTTTAGGGAAAACAAAAAAAAAAAAAGTTTCAGGCTTAAGACTTCTGAGGCAGCTTTCTCTCTAACCCCCTCAATGAGTTTAGTCATGCAAGGAAAGATTCTTTAAAGTTACCAAAGACTTTGTTTAATGCCCAAGAAAATGCAGACTGTCAGCACCCTTTGTCAGGTTTTGGTGGCTTAAGTCCATTCCCCAATACACTGGTGACCCTCCACCCTCATTCACTAGTTTCTTTTTGACATCAAGCGCTGGATAATTGTTTGATTTCCTTCTAGGTAAAAGGAGATTAAATGCCCAGCTGCAACAGCTGACACACAAAAGGGAAAATATAGTTTAACCACCATATTTATCAAGATAATTTTTCTTCCACACACTGATTAATAACATTAGCCAACATCCCCTTTGGCTTGGGGAAAGAGAGGTGGGGAGAGACATGTCCCCCTCAGAGTATCAGAAACAGGAGTTGACAGTTCAAGGCAAAAATGATTTGCATGTAAATTCTGATCAAAAGCAAGTCTGCACCCTGAAGTTGTCAAGTTTTGCTACCAATTTGACACTTAAATGGGCTATAGCAAAACTTGATTTAAACTGAAGAGGAAAAAAACATGGCAACTCAATTACCCCCTAGCAGATCGGATCTGGCAGCTGAGGTCAAACTTTTCACCCTGCCATTACATTTTTCAATACCTGATGCTTTAAACAAACACTATGTATTCCTCCTACAATCCTGGAGGAAAATGCATTTCTCAGGGCTCCCTACTGTGCCCCAGATTAAAAAATAAAGTTTCACTTGTGTGGGATCTGGGGCCATTTTCTCCATGTAAATTTCTGAATAAATCAGGACTTAAGAAATGGCCTTTTGCACTGAGAAAAATAGTCTCTGCTTTAAAAAAAAAAAAAAAAAATTGTGGGGAAGATTTGTGGAGTATTAAAAGATGATTTAAAAACAAATATTCCCATAACATTAGAGGCAAAAGGGTGACCTGTTTTTAGTTTGCTTTTAATATATTTCATATTTGAGCTTAGGCTGAACAGCACATTAATTCAGCAGGGAGAAAAACAGCTAGCTAGTTCCAAGTCGGCTCCAAATTTATGGAGGACAAACTATCTCATAAGGCCCTGGGACAAAGGCTCAAATCCAGGAAAGACCCAGTTGGCCTCTGGGAATTCTGTCCCACCAGGGTTTGAATGCTGCGGTTTCCTGGGCTATTCAATCACTGCAAGAGTTCTCATTCCTGCAACAACTATTTAAACCAACAGTTGTTTAAACTCTTCTTATAAGTGCCCTAAAGCAGATCCAAAACTGCTTTTTTCCTTTTTTAAAAAAAGCACTTGTTTCCCTAAGTTGGTTTTAAGCTCTTCCTATAAAAGCAATGAGTTTATTGACTCTGCATTCACCATAATTTCTAGTTCTTATAACAGGTAGCCAGGTAACACGTAGGAAATTATTTTGCTTTTTTAGCCAATAAATACATTACATATTTACTGGATGCCAGGCACTGTTCTGAGCACTAGGGGCCCAAACATGAGTAATAGCTGCTTACAGTTGGGAAGACAATCACATACACAACTAATTACAATAGTGTGGGATAAACACTGCAAGAAAGTAATATTCAAAGTATATGAGAACACATTTAACTAAGGGATTCAGTCTGGGGGAGCGAAAGTTTCAAATTCCCCTGGTGACTGGGACTGTATCTATATTGGCATCCAGCAAATTGTGGAGCAGAGTGCTAGTGGGGAGGTAAGATGTTTCTACAGAAGCCAGTCAAGTGGAAATAAAAAAGCCTGTTTGGCCAGGTGCTAGGTAGGGGAAGACAGTATGGTGATAAAACGAGAATCCTATGGCTACACACATAGGACAAATGTATGAAACCGCACTCCTCTTGTGTCTGGTCTTCCTATAAGCCTACCATGCCAATCCCCAAACTTGGAGCATGCCCACCATTGGTGGTGTACTTGCTATGCTGTTACTCAAACATGCCAAGCTTGTTCTGGCCTCAGGGCCTTTTCACTTGCTTTCCCTCTGCCAGGTTTCCAAACCTTTGCACAAGCTATCTCACCTTAGCTCTTTGCTTAAATGTCACTTCTCAGAGCAGCCCTCCCTGACATCTCTACCTAAAATAAGCTCCCACACCCACTTCTGGGGCACCTAACCCTTTACTCCTGTTTTATTTTCAATACGGTATAATGTTGCTCACAGAAATTTTATTATCTGTTATTATGTCTGCTCCTCACTAGATTATAAGCAGCATGATAATCAGGCCTATACCCCCAGATCCTAGAACAGATAGTAGGTGCTCAATAAACATATAGTGAATCTATTAATAACCTTTAACCCCTGGGTGCTGATAAGCTAATATCTCTGAATTAATGCTATAAAGAAAATTAAAACCCAAAAGACTCTGACAGACTCTGACTTCTAAGCCCTTGCATCGAGAGCAAATAATGCTATAGGAGTTAATGCAAATGTAGCATTTTTTAAATCTAAATACAGCCAGAGGGAGAAAATTGCCAACACATCAACAACAACAAAAAAAAATAGCCATTTATACTGAGCCAAATCTCTGAGATCTTTCTGAAAATATATATTTAACTCTAACCAGGTTCCCAGGCTTCCCACAAATCACCACCATGCAAGAGGAAACCATGTGAGAAGTTATGTTCTGCTTCTGAACATTTAAGCATTTTTATCAATATTATTTGCCAGTGTAAATATTTCCCCCATAACTTAATATTTAAAATAAGAGTGCACCAAACTGAGGCTTATAATGTGCAAAGGAAACAGTTCAGTCTAAGGTATTCATGACTTCAGTCATTCTCTCATAAAACAACAGATGAAATAAAATGTATGACATTCCCAAAGAGGGAGTTTCTCGTGTAATTCATCTTAAAATGCAATGTTCTGTCATCTCAAGTAACACTTACTGAAAGCAACCATCAATACTTTTTGTCAAAAGCCCGTACTCTGTGTAAAATGTTCCATCAATCTCTATTTACATAAAACAAAAAACTTTCAGTGTGGTTCTAACACACAGCCATGGAGAGTCTCCATCTCCAGTTTTCATGCTCTGCTGAAAAATAATTTGACTGACACCAGAAAAATAACGATGACCCTTAAAGGAAAGCTTTTAGGAAAGGGAAAGCTGCAAGGGAAAATGCCTTACATTGTTGGACACATGTCCTACTGAAGAGAAGTTTTTTTGGTTTTAAACCATACGATATGTATTCTCTCAAAATAAACAATTCCATTCTGCCAGGAAATTCTCTAAAAAGCTTTCACTCAATTGCATGCAAGCAACACTAATATAGGGATGGCACTCCGCTGATTCTAAACTTGAACATGCAACCTGTACCACTCTATTCCAAGACAGAAATTTTGGCATTCAGTACTGTAGAATGTGAATATCACATGAGGCTAGAAGAAGGTCATCGCCTGGGGATGTTTATAAAACACACAAATTAAGGTATTAGCCTTTCACCCTGGGGGTCTGAAGATCAAATCCCAGCTTAGGTAACACACATAAAGTCTCTCTGCCAGCTTGTCCTAATACTTGCTTGTTGAAATCATACAGACCCTTTCCTCTGACCCAAGTTAACAAAGGCATAGGTGAGAAATCTAAGAAATGACAGGTCAAAGCCAAAAAAAAACAAAACAAACAAACAAACAAAACTACTCAATGCCCATCTGAGACATTTTAACTTCATGCTCAGTGACCATTTTTTGCCATTTTTCACCCTCTCCCTATGATTTTAACAGTCTACAGTTGAAGATTACACAAGAGACAACACTGCCACTTACATCTTTTGAATCACAAATATAAGATGCATTAGGAAATCACTTAACCTTTCCTAATTATTCTTACACTCACTCACTCAGCATGCTACGTGAAATGGGGTAGAGGGTGCAGCAGGTGGCCAGATACAGCTTCAAGTACTGATGCAGGGACTCGGCCAAATTGCTGCACTGCTTTGAGTCTCTGTGTTCTGCAAAGCTCAGGCAGCACAAAGCTTCCAGGGTCTCCTAGGAGGAGAAATGACAACATAGCAGATAGGGTCTTGGCTCCCCTTCGATGCAGGGCCTCATCAGTATCTGCTTTATATATGATGAGCTAACAAAGTTTAAGGTTTCATTTGCAACTGTGTCCTCAGACCTCAAAAGTCTCTCCAGCTCTAATAATCCCCAACCGTATACTGTGGTGGAGCAGGAACACATATACCCCAAGCAGGTGTGATGAGCCCTGAACTTTGGGTTAAAGAGGACGGAGAGAAGAGCATACCTCAGTAAAGTCATGTGAGCTGCGTGTGAACCACCACGGTATATAAACTGTTAGGATTTTCAAGGGTAGAGGCTGGGACTTGATGGAGGATAGAGAGAGCATCCTATAGAGGGGACACACAGGACAAGCACAGAGCCAGGCCAGGGGGCATGTTTGAGAAGGAGGGCATCTCTAGAAAGGAGGGGAAAAACAGATAGGAGTGATTAAATGCCTGCATGCCAGGCTGAGAATTCTAAACTCCCTGGACCCAAGAGGTACTCACTCCACCCAGTCATGAATGCAAGTGCTCCTCCCGGCCCCCAAGCAACCCAAGCTCATTTCAATACTTTGATCGCATCTGCAAATCCCTTACACATTTGTCCAGATCTGAACTTCCATTTTTACAGGCCTGGCTCAGGCCTCATACATTTGGCAGTCAATACAGGCTTTGATAGCAAGGATAATGAGGATAAATTATGCCAGGCACTGTGCTGAGAGCTGTACAGTCAGGGTCTCATTTAATCCTGACATTCAGGGACATAGGTACACCACCATGCCGTGGGAGAGAAAATCAAGGCTTAGAGAGACTTAACAATTTGCCTGATGTCACACAAAGCTAGGCAGAGTCAGAGCAGAACTTAAACCCAGAAGTACCCAGCCTCTCAGCCACATGGCCTGTCTCAGGAGGATTCTCAGGGGCTGAGCCAGAAGTAGCCACAAGTGGAATGCCTCCAGGTGATGGAAAAGATGCTTCCATCAGAGGTTGCATGTTATAATAACGATGCACTGACAAGGCTTTGAGCTAAAAGGAAAAATCCTTCCCCCCAAAATAAGGAACACAAAGTAAAAAGAAAGCTCTTCGGCATATAGTGTGACAGAAGAAAATAGTCTCTTAGCTAATTTGGGCATAAAAGTTCACTCTTGACCTGAACGTAAGGCAAGGGAGTAGCTGAAATACCAGAGCATCTGTGCTCCCTGGCAATTCTAGGTCTAATTACCAACCACCAGTAAGATACCTGTTATTTGTCCAGCATATGCTGGGTGATATAGGGGATACAATGAGGACACTGTTTTGTCCTCAAAGTTCTCAGAGTTAAATGTCAAGCAAGGATGATCCTAGATCAAAAATGCTTCAGTAGGCCAGGCACAGTGGCTCATGCCTGTGATCCCAACAATTTGGGAGGCCAAGGCAAGAGGATAAATTGAGAGTTCAAGACCAGCCTGGTCAGCATAGTGAGACCCCCATCTCAACAAAAAAAATTTTAAGAATTATCCCCAGCTACTACTAATTACAGCCCCAGCTACTGGGAGGCTAAGACAAGAACCCAGAAGTTCAAGGATACAGCGAGCTATGATCACGCCACTGCATTACAGCCTGGGCAGCAGAGTGAGGCTCCATCTCCTAAAAATGCTACAATAAAAGAAGAGCAAGTGGGTCCAATATACAGTTGTGCAGAGCAGTATGGAATGGACCACAAGTACAATAGCAGTTCTGAGAAGAACCTGAGCAGCTAGGAAAGGTCTGGCATCATGTGAACGTGCCCTGCAAGGATGGTTAAGATCTGGGTAGACAAAAAGAAGGCAATACGGAGCAAGCAGAACAGCAGCTCAGGAGCCAATGTGAGCAAAGCCTGGATGGGAGAGGAACAGAGTGAGGGCGGCATGGCGCTGAGGCAGAATGATGAGCAGCCAGGTCAGACAATAAGGAGGTGGCGTTCTCCTCCATCCCACAATCCAGAACACCAGCTGACCCAACCTCTCATTCTAAAGGATTGCATAGAATAATTCAGAGTCTTGCTGAAAAGTCATATAGCCAATTTAATGGCACAGAGGGCTCAGAACAGCTCTAATCACTGCCTCCTGGCCTGGTCCACTTTCCAGTAGACCACACTGCCTCCTCCCAGAAGCATAAACAACACTTGTTCCTCCAAGGGCAGGGGGCATCCGGAACCTGAGGCAGAGCAGTTCCAATTGTAAAGATGAGTCCACTTCAACTTTATCCAAAATGCCTACAAGGCCCTTACCTGATTTTCTTTAGTCACACCCAATTTTTTTTAAGGTTTTATGCTGAAAACCCTTGAATGATAAAGTTTTCTTCAAGAATCACTTCAAGTTCTTCAGAAATGATCTAAGCATTCTTTGCTCTGAGTAATTTGCATTAGTTAGCTCATTGTCTCCCCCAAAATGCATTAGGAACAGAAAAGAAATTAAGATGGGAAAATAAAAGAGCAAGAGAGTATCTAAATTTCAGTTTTTGCCTGTCACAGAGGGATTCATGGCTTGAATAACAAATCTTTAAGCTGTTGCTGACAGTGCACTTCATAAAAGGATGACTAGAGAAATAAATAAACAAATAAGAAGTAAGTAAGTAAAAGAAGCTAAAGGAAAGACAAGGACCTCAACTGGAATTCCAGGGAAGAAATCAGAAAGCAGAGAATGCTTACTATTTCAGGTTGTTGATGGTGTGTCAATCCTGAGAAGAAAAACTTGGTTGAAATCTTTGTGAGAATGTTCCAATCATAGTGTAATCCTGATATGGAAAAAAAAAAAATCACTGAAAAACAGGCTAAAGAAAGCAACAAAAACAAAAAATTCATGACAATGAATTTCTAATTCAGAAGATAAAAAGAACTGTCTTTTACCAAAAATAGTGATAGATTGTAAGACACATTCATAAAATGTTTTTCTACAACAAGCATAACACTAAGTCTCTTCATGGTGGACAGAGACATCATCAAATAAACATGTTTTTATTTATTTGGGGTTCTGAGTTTTGTTTTTGGTTTTTCAATGAAGGTTATGGGTATAGAGAAATTCTGGTGTATAGTTTAAGCTCATACTACCAAAACTTTCCTCTGAATCTGACCCTCCATTACCTAAGTACAAACCCTAATTAGGCTTAAAAGGGGAGGAAGAAAGAAACATATCTATTTCCTTAGGAGTCTTATTTTGGGATTCAGAATTCTTCAAACAACTCAAGCTTGAATTATTCAGTCATTTTGTGGTTTCAGTCAAGGTTTTATGAGCATTTTCTGTCTATCAGCCATCACAAATTGGGGAAAAGAAGACAAAAACATCGTAATTCAGACGCTATTCTGAGGCTATGTCTATGGTCTGACAATGTTCAAAGGCAGCTTGCCCGCCAAGAACTAACACACACTTTGGAAAGCAGTCCTTGACTTAAAAGCTAAAGATTAGAAACTATTGTCATCTTCCATTCTTACTCCTCAAGTTGACTCATAAACCTAGAATCCCCCCTGCCAAATATATGCACCCACAATATTGCCAAGAAAGCAAAGAAAAGTTCCAAGAGTCAGGACAGCTATAAACAATCTTAAATGCCACCCAATTCAATGGTAGCATTTTTTTCACTGTTTTTTTCTTAACTTCTGTTTTAAAGTACACCACATGACAGCAAGTCCCAGGAGGACCACTATCCACCAAATGTGATGGGCAACTAACTGCCACACACAGCACTTTGCACCCAGTAGGTGTTCAAAGGTATTTGCTGAATTGAATCAGACAGACACAGGTTTGCATTATAAGCACCTCACAACTGCGCATCAAGGCACTTCAAATACTCATCCTCATATACTATGTTCCCTGTAAAAGACCTAACTTATGCTGCATGTGCAGAGGCCTGTGATGTAGAGAGCATGAACAGAGCCTGTTGATGCCAGGAATGGCCAAGAGAAGGAAGATTAAAACTGGGTTCTGTAGGACACCATCTAAGTCACTGGATCTACCCACCTGCCCTAAATGCTACCCTAACACCTAGGCAATAGATTTCCTTTACTGTTGAAACCAGGTTGAGTCACTTGCAATATAGAGTCCTCATATGTTGCACATATTGCATGTGCATTTTATTTTGTCTTTTGACAAAGTCCCCTCCAAATGTCACCTCCTCCAAGGAGATGCAATTAATTGTTACTCTCTCTGCACCCCGTGGAATATTGTTGACTCTCTCTCTCCAGTCATCCTCTGAGTGGGCCCAACTCTCCCAGTGATAGCAAGGGAAAGGAAAGGCTCACTCAGCAGCAGACTGCCACGACTGCCTGATCCCAAACACAAGACACCAGAGAATAAGCTTCAAAGTTTCCCACTCCATGACTTTCCAGAAAGTGATGTCCTCTTGTACATCAAGAGACAAGAAAACATAGATGTGCAATGACATAATTTATTATTTACCTACTTTTAACCAAGTCAGTGGGAGAAACAATAAATATGAGTATGCCCAGAAGTGTCTCTTACTCAGACCCATAAAAACTCATTTATAAATAACTCAAAATTTCCACCCAGGATTGATGCTGTCTCTGCTGCACAAAAGTCTCCCAGGCCCTCTTGTCAGCCTTTCCCTGAAGGAGATCCAAAGAGACCCTCAGTTACCCACCCCTGATTGCTGTCTATTTCATTTGTATATAGGTTTTCCTCATTAAAATGTCATTATAAAATGAGGAGTCCATTTTAAGGGTAAAAAAGAGTTGTATCTAAATATACTAATATCTCAGCCTTTACTGAAACTAACTTTTACATAGTCCAACTCCTACCATGTTCTTTGTTATCCTCTCAGTTGAAAGAATGTAGAATATTCTACAGCTCTGCAGGCGACTTCTCTTTCCATAAAATCTCACTAACTAGGATATGCTTTTCAAAATTTACCAACCTAGTGCCTTTCTTTTCAACTTGCTATAAAATACATTCTTTCTCTGAGTAATAAGGCATACTCCACAAATGTGGCTGTGTTCTGTCTTATATTAATATCATAGTTAGCTATTTGAGGTTTGTCACTCCCACGAGACAGCGAGCCCCTTGAGGGCAAGGACAACATCTTTTCTTTAATTGCTTACAGTGCCCAGAACCAGGCTTCATACAAAACAAACCAGTAGTTTCAAACTTGAATATACATCAGGATCAACCATGGAGCTCATTAAAAATACAGATTCCTGAGTCCCACCCCAGGGACTCTGAGCCACTAGGTCTGCGGTAGGGTCAGGGAATCGGCATTTCTAACAAAGTGGATCTGAGTGATGCAGCTTGTCTGCATCCTACTGAGAACGACTCAGGCAGAACTCAGTATGTCTCAACCATACTGAGAATGACTCAAGCAGGACTACAATGAAAAGTTTGAAATGAATAAGAGTACAAACTTAGCTAGAAAGATTTTCCAATGCTCACCACCACTCCTCTCTCCAGCATGCGCACCTGAGGATATCTCCCGGATCCACCTCCAGCCCCTGGAAAGCAGAGCCTGACATTTGGCAAACTGGTCTCTCCCAAGAGCAGAAAAGGCACCTTCTCCAAGCCCTTTCCTCTTCCCTCAAAGTGTCAACACCCAGGCCCAAAAATTACATCTGGGGTCTCAGAACCCCAAATGCTCAAAGATAGCAAGCGGCCCGGATCAAAAATTCCAGAATTTGGCACATGAAAAACATGGAAACTGAGGCTGTGGAACCATGATGGAATCTGGCAACCAGGAATGCCTTTGTCACCTCTCCCCAGGATCTTCGGGATCTGGCTGAAAAGTCAAACTTCTAGCAGGCAAACAAATCTGAGATGTTACGAAAATAATGAAGACAGCAACAAGACAAATAACAGCCCAGGAGGTCATAAAAGGGGACACTGGCTTCCTTTAAGAAAAACTGTAAACACTCCCTTGTACTAGCTCTTTTTTTTTTTTTTTTTTTTTTTTTTTTTTTTTTTCTTGAGGTAGTCTTCCCCTATCTGCCAGGCTGGAGTGCAATGGTGCAACAGCTTACTGCAACCTCAAATTCCTGGGCTCAGGTGACCCTCCCACCTCTGGCTCTTGAGTTGCTAGGACTACAGGTGCACACCAGTTTTCTTTTTTTTTTTTTTTTTTTGAGACAGAATCTCGCCATGTTGCCCAGGCTGAGCTCAAGTGACTCTTCTGCCTCAGCCCCACAAAGTGCTGGGATTACAGGCATGAGCCACCGCACCTAGCCTCACTGAGTACTTTCTAAGGCCAATTCCTTTTGGCCTAGCTGGACTGTAAATTCCTTCTGGGCAGGAAATGTATGTCTCATTTCTTGTATCTACATTAAAATTGAACATACACTAGGTGATTAAAAGACCCTATCCTTCCATCAGAGAACAAGAGTGCTGGCTTTAGAGCCAGAGAGAACCAAGGCCAAACACCACCGCATCTTTAAACCCCCATGGCACTTAGAAGCAGGCTTTGTACAAAAGAAACCAGTCATCACCACATATTCTTGTGCCAATCACTCAGCTCCTGCTGCAAAGCAACAAAGGGTGGGAGTACAGGGTATGGAGGGTCTGGCTGTTGAGACCCTCAGGTTTGCTCAGACTCTGCTGACCCTAAAAGGCCACACTCACCACGAGTCTGTGAAAGAAGGGAAACTTTAGTGTAACTCCTACTGCTCCTGCTGTCCAGCTGTCCTTCCCTCTTTTTTGGGATAATGCCTCATCCTTCAGGACAAACCTGCATTGTCCAACAAGTTCTCCTTGACCACCCGACTGTGTTAACCACCCCCTCTGCCACCTCTCTTCAGCACTCGTCCCACTGTATTATACCTCCCTGTGGCCATGTCTGTCTACCCACTGGCTAACAACATTAAAGAAGAGCTGGTGATATCCCGGCCTCCACTGTAACCCCAGAGACCAGCACAGTGTCTGGCACACACAGACACTCAAGAGACATGCCCAGTGAAACAGTAGACCTTGCTTAGCTTCTATCTTCCCAGATGTGAAATGTGAGCCGTTGTCATAACAGATGATATCACACAACCTGGAATGGTCCTCATTCAATAAACTATAAATATTCTCATTGAGATTGCTAATAGTGAACTATTAGTTACCAAAAAGCCCATAGTGCTGGAACTATAGACAACAGAGTTCAATACAAGGGGCAAGGAGCCCAGGTACCAGCACCAGTGGTTTTCTGAGATCCTGTCCTCCAGGATCAATCCCTGAAGCCCACCTTTAGGTTCCACTCCCAATAAAAATCACTCAGGAATCGTGAGGAAAGGAATGTCGGCTCTTTGTTTCAAGTGGCCCCATGTTCTTCCCCAGTCTCAGTGAGCCATTACCTGAAACCAAGAGTCTAGCACGAGGCAATGCAGAGAAAAGCCGTTCCCACAGTGAAGGAGTGAGGCAGGTTGATTTATGACGAAGGATTCTAAAGAAGTTAAATACACACCACTTGGCACAGCAACCCGGGGTGAGGAATGGGGGTGCCCTTCACAGCCAGGAAACATCAGGGATGAGTCAACACTGAGGTCAGCAGCAAGGAGGGGGCAACACAGGTCCCTCCATTCTGGGAAGGACTCCCAGGCATTCGTCACTTGTCAACTGACCCAAGGTGCTCCATGCATTGCTGTCCCTGAATTCCTGCAATTCTGTGATGCAATTAAGAACTCCTCCCTTGGGAGAGTCACTATGAACAGTACTCCATGGAGACTTACCGAGAATTCCCATCCATCATTCTCATCAATCAATGTTTTGGGTTTTTTTTCAAATTCTAAAAGAAGCATATGATCACTGTAGAAATTTGGGAAATACAAACTATATAAAGAGGTAGGACCCATAATCCCACTGGCATGTTTCTCTCAAGGTTTTTAATCTGTTTTTTAGCCTTTTTATTTTTTTACCAAGTTTTATATATTTTTTAAAGAATATATAAATATGCAAATATGTAACTACCTAAAATATACGTATGTTTTAAAGAATCAAGAAATTCTATGGTTATAAAAATAAATATCTTATTCCCTTTCTTTCCCCCTCATCTCTCCTTCCACCATCTCTCTGAGCTGATGCTTTGGTATTTTCCTCCATGTCTCTTGATTTTTCAGTTAAGGCATTAGCTATTGATTTCCTACTATGGTTCACTCTTCCTATGCCACAAGCATAGACCCTTTCTATTCCTGCCTCCATTTTTCCAATATAGACACATTGTAATTTGGGTTAGACAATATTTTGTGTTCATAATTATATTCCTCATGCTATAATTGTGTAAGATGTAAAAACTAATTCTTCTTTCCTGCATGTTTTTTGTTTTCCCAGGAGTTAAGAATTCTCTACTGATAATTCAATACCAATTTCTTAGCCAATTTTTTAAGTCACCTCTCAAGATGTCCAGATGCATCAGGTGTTACAACATCTTCATCATGCTGGGGAAGATGCTCCTGGAGCTTTCTCTCCCAGCCACTCCAGGCTGATGGCACTACAGGTCTGCTGATAGCTGCCTTCTGGGATCTCCCTTGCCCATGACCCTGGAGATGCCCTTTCCCTCTCCCGAGCACATCTCCTTTCTGGTTGACTCTCTTGTTTTCACTGAACACCTTCTCCAGTAGTTACCTAAGATGGTAAAATTTTTGAGACATTTCATACCTACAATTATCTTCATCCTTCCCTCAATCTTGATTGCTTCTTTGGCTGGTAACAGACTTTTGGTTAAGGAATTTTTCCTTTCAGAATTCTGAAGGTGTTGCTCCAGTATATCCTAGCTTCCCGTGTTGCCATTTGGAAGTCTGAGGCCCTTCTGAATCCCAGTTCTTTATGTCTGCCATGTTTTTTCAGCTCCTAGTATCCTTAAATTTCACAGTCATGTGAGGTGGTGTGAGTCTATTTTGATGCTAGGCATTTAGTGAAATCTTTCAATCTGGAACCTTTTGCCCCTCTGTTCTAAAACAATCTCCTGAAATAATTCCCAGTTACCATTTCTTCCTTTTACTCTAGAACTTCAATTATGTTGGACCTCTGAGACTGCTCCTTTTTTTCCCCCCTTTCTCATTTCCATCTTTGCCTTCTCTTACTCTGCTAAGAAAACCACCTCCTGTAGATTTTTCATTTCTTTTACATGTGTCTAATTTTTAAGGGTTTTTTTCTTATCCTGTAAATATTGTTCATATGATACAGTATTCTGTTTTTGTTTCAGTGCTATGCTATCTCATTTTCTTTCTCCCAGGATATTAATACTAGGTTTTCCTTTTGTGTTTTCTTCTCCCAGCATAGTCCCTGATTCCTCCAAGTTTCTTCCTTTCTTTCCTGTTTATTCTGATCTCTGTCGTTCATGCTAGAGGTTTCTCATAAACATCAAGCAATCCTTAAATTTCTGCCCATGTTTAAGAATAGATAACTAGAAACTGGCTGGAATCTCTGGAAAATGGAAAGGGCTTGTCATCAGGAGTTTCACAATAAGGTGATCTAACCAGGCCAACTAGTCAGTGAAGTTCAGGGGAAGTACTTTCAACTCTCCTTTTCGTCTGGTCAGTGTCTTCTCAACCCCTGCTTCAGGGATAAAGGCTTGGCTACCACAGTACTAAATGCCAAGGAGGTAAAGAGCATTGGGTGAAGAATGTCTCAAAATCCACTATGTATATGTTGATTAATATACATGTTCAATTACCAGTTGCCTGTGGTGAACATCATCCTCAACAATTTCTGGGAGTCCCAAGTCCAGACATCCTCTGGCTTATGCTCCCAACAAAAGAGACTTTCAATCTTTCTCCAGAGTGTGGTAAGCAAAGTTGTCGAATGAGAGATGGTATCTGAAGTCTTACAACTTTCAGAGGTACTTTCAGAGGTAATTGTGCTACCAACTCTCAGGCATTGGGCAACTCTCCAGTATAAATCATATTGGTTCTCAGCTCTCCCTCCTGCTGATATAGGTTGGGTTCAATTTCCCTTATCTACTTTTCCACTTGCAAAACTCTATTGTTGGCCAGGTGCAGTGGCTCACATCTATGATCCCAGCACTTTGGGAGGCCAAGACAGGTAGATCGCTTGAGCTCAGGAGTTCAAGACTAGCCTGGGCAATATGGTGAAACCCTGTCTCTACAAAAAAAAAATTACAAAAATTAGCAGGGTATGGTGGCATGTGCCTGTAGTCCTAAGCTCCTTGGGAGGCTGAAGTGGGAGAATCACTTGAGCCCAGAAGGTCGAGGCTGCAGTGGGCCAAAATCCCCCCACTGCACTACAGGCAAAATTGTGCCACTGCACTCCAACATATAAATATATAATATATAATTACATATTATTTATAATTATATATTATATATTTTTATAATTATTATATAATTATACTAATATATTCTATAACTGTAATTATATTATAAAGTATATATAATTTATGTAATTATATAGTATATAGTATACAGTATATTACATATTATATGTTGCTGGTGCCTACATTCTTGTAATCTTCATCCTGCGAGTTTATGCCTTTTAAAGAGTGAGACCCTGTCTCAAAAGAAAAGGAAAACAACAAGGGTTAGCAAAGATATGGAGAAACTAGAACTTTCATATATTACTGGTGGGAATATAAAATGGTGTGCTGTTGTGAAAACAGTTTGGTAGTTCCTCAATAAATTAAACATAGAATTATGATATGGCCTATCAATTTTATTCCTAGGCATACATTCAAAAAATGCAAATAGGTGTTCAAACAAAAAGCTGCACAAGAATGTCCACAGTAGCATTATTCATAATAGCAAAATGTAAAAACAACCCAGAAATGGATAATGGATAAACCAAATGTGGCATCCCCACAATGGAATATTATTCAGTCACAAAAAGTAATGAAGTATTGGCATATGCTACAACATGGATGGACCTTAAAAACAGTATTCTGAGTGAAAGAAGCCAGATACAAAATACCACATACTGTATAATTCCATTTATGTGAAATATCCAGAACAGGCAAACGTGTAGAGACAGAAAGCAGATTAGTGGTTGCCAGGAGTTAGAGGGAGGGGAGAATGCGGAGTGATGCTTAACGGGTATGAGTTTTCCTTCTGGAGGCATGAAAATGTTCAGGAACTAGATGGAGGTGGTGGTTGCACAACATTATTTGAATTAAATGCTAATTAATTATGTACTTTAAAATAATTTAAATGGTACATTTCATATTATGGTTTTTGTTTTTGTTTTTTTGAGATAGGGCCTCGCTCTGCCATCCAGGCTGGAATGCAGTGGCATGAACACAGCTCACTGAAGACTTGAACTTCTGAGCTCCAGCCATCCTCCTGCTTTAGCCTCCACCAGAGTAACGGGAACCACAGGCATGTGCCACCACACCCAGCTAATTTTTTAATTTTTTTTTTTAGAGAAATGGAGTCTTACTATGTTGTCCAGGCTGGTCTCGAACTCCTGGGCTCAAGCAATCCTTCCACCTTGGACTCCCAAAGTGCTGGGATTACGGGTGTGAGCCACCACACTTAGCCTAAATTATGTATTTTTTTAACCAAACAATTAAATATAACCGTTGCTGCCTCCATTCTTGTAATCTCCATCCTGTGAATTTATGCCCCTTTTTGTACTGTTTTATAGGGTTTGCGGGGAAACGAAACATTCATGGGTTTCATCTGTCATTCTCACCTGTATTATTTACCTGTCAATCTCAGCCTTACATTATTTAAAATATAAAATCATCGGGTAGAGTAGTTCACACCTGTAATCCCAGCACTTTGGGAGGCTGAAGCAGGAGTATTGTTTGAGGCCAGGAGTTTGAAACCAGCCTGGCCAACATAACAAGACCCAATCTCTACAAAAAATTAAAAATTAGCTGGGTGTGGTGGTACATGCCTGTGGTCCCTTCTACTCTGGAGGCTGAGGCAGGAGGATCCCTTGAGCCCAGGAGGTTGAGGCTGCAGTGGGCTATGATCACACCACTGCACTCCAGCCTAGGTGACAGAGTGAGACCCCATCTCTAAAAAGAAATGAAAATAATAAATAAATAAAATAGCAATAATATATAAAGTCAACAAATATTTACCGGGGTGATAGAAAACATAAAGCACTATGAGGCAGAATCCTATCTTCAAGGAGTTTTACAATCAAGTTGGAATTTTTTTTAATATAATGAAAGAAAACCATGTAATAATTGTGGTCAGAATGGCTCAGACAGTATGTGCCATGGAGATCAAAAGAAAAGGCTGTAGCTGTGGATATTATGAAAGGCTTTACAATAAACACTGAATCAGAGTTTGGTAAGAAATACCCTAAAAGAGAAGATAATTCGAGGAGTTTGGGTAAGGAATGAGATAAACATAGGAAAACACAAATATACTAGGCTATGGTGAGGACACCAGCTGGGCCAGTTTGTAATGAACTATATTATTTTTAAAAAGTGGTCTGGAATGAGGTTGTAAAGAGCCTATTTGCCCTTTTCTCACAAAAAAAAGAAAAGAAAAGAAAAAAGAAAAAGAAAGCCTGCAGATACAATTATCTCAATCCCAGTCTTACCAAGTCAGTTAAGCTGTTTGCATTAGCCAACCCATTCAGAACTCTACATACTGGACTTAATCCTGGGCATTTTCATTACCTGGTCTAGAAGAAGATAAATGGCCCAGATCATTATAAACTACATACTCCAATCTGCTGCAGAATTTCATTACCCTTGGCATGGCAGACCTGGGCTCACATCCCTGCCCAAACTTCCACACAAAAGGTACTCACAAACCACACTTACCTCTCACCCATCATTCTGAGTCAGCCCTGAAAGTAGGGGCAAATAACACCTGCTGACTGGTAACCAAATAACCGCCAAAGGCCTGAAATGCCCTCTCCTTCTCAGTTAAATGGGGATATCAGAGGATCCAAGTGAGGATGCTGTACAGCCAACAAATGGTCTGCAGGAAATTTGTCAATGGTCTGGGAAGAAGGGTAAAATCATCACCCAAACCTCTGTACCCAGCACTGGGTTTCCCAGCTATGAATCAATAAATAAATTATCTCTATGGCTTTGGCAAATGTATGTTGGGTTTTGGTCACTTGTACCTAAAAGGGTCCTAATTCATACATACCCTTAACTAAGCCCCACCACCACTGGACTCAATCATCTTACACTTTAAAGCACCTCCAAACTCAGGTTCCCTTTAAATCAGCTAGGCTGCAGGCTCCTTGGGTGTCTTTCTATCTCCCTCACATCAACTTGCACATCTCAAGTACTTAACAAATGCCAGATGGATGGATGGGACAAAATTAACAAAAGGAAGACCAAAGAACAAGAACAAAAAAATACTAAAACTTCTCCCCAATTTCCTGTTTATTCATCTTTCTTTCTAAATCCCTTGGAATAGGATTTCCATAATGTCTTCATCTGATTACTACATAGGCGAAGTTGTGAAGAAGACACCATATACATGGACAACTCCATTAGGGTGATCTATACCAACTTCCCATTTACTATCCCCGTGACCCTGGGAGAGTAGCAAAGGAGAAAGAAGAGCCTAATTCCTATGTATGCCAGGCACTGTATTAGGTGCTTTGTAAATATTCTCTCACACAATCATCACCGAGACCCTAAATTACAGGTTTACTGGTCCACCATTATACAGATGAGTAACCCCAAGACTCAGAGAATTTAAAAATCTTGCCCAAGATCACACAAGTAGGCAGAGAACAGATTCAAACTTGAGCAGATCTGTCTCCACAATCCACTCTACTTGAAGGTCAATTATTTACATGGATAAATGCCCCCATGATAAGAGCTGGGGGCCCCAAAAAAGACCAATCAACCTCTTCCAAAATGTCTCTTCCCCTGAAGCTAGAAATTCTCCCACTATAAATTCATTCACTGGGTTGCTTTGTCCAAGACCCCTCTATAATCTTATTAATAATAATTTACATTTGTATTAACCCTTCATTAGTCATGAATCACTTTCATGTAAATTCTTTTGTTTGATCTGCCCAGCAAAACTCATACAGTTAGGAATGTTATCCCCATACTGCAGATGAGAAAACCAAAGCTTGGAGTGGTAAAGAGGCCTATCCAAAGCCAAGTCGCTGACGGTTGACATCCTCAGTCTTCCAACTCCATGTTTTCAGATGCTTTTTCTATATAAAAATTAACTGGGGTGGGGGCTGACATTTTATCAGACACTAAGGGTGAATGGTGCCTCAGGAAGGGGCAGAGAAAAGAAAGGATGCAGGGAAGAAGGGAGAAGGATGGCACAGATAGAGGAGTCTAAAGGCTAACTCTGCCCATCACACAATCTGCCCTGGCCTTGAACTGAACTTAGATGCCCAGGTATTATTATGAGAGTAGCCACACATCCCAGTCTGGGACAGTTCCAGGTTATGTCTGTTTTTCCAGCACAATTATTATAGCTCCCTCTTTCATTTTCAGAAGGGTCCTGATTTGGACAATAAATTAAATAGCCACTTCTGTTATTAGCCACCACAGATAGACATTGGGGGAGGTCCCCAAATATAGTCCCCGCATAGCTCCTGGCTATATAGGTCTCAAGTGAGTGCAGTAGAATCTTCTTGCTCCCCATTTCAGGTGAAATTAAAAAACAGCATGAGAGCAGTTCACACAGAGCCCTCCGGGCAGCAGAACTGGGTGTCCGTTGTACGAGTTCTTTTTCTCCTTTGGTAATTACTGGTTGCTCTGTAAGCTTAGCACCAATCCCCGCATAAGCCACCACATAATTATGGGATGACATGAAACAAGGACATCCTCAGTATGACACAGGCATTTCCAGCAGGATGCATGCACACGTGCTTATGCACCCATTCTCACAGGCTCTCCACCCAGGGAGAGCTAGTAGTAGCAGCAACAACTTCTATGTGGACAGCACTTCACAGTTTGTAAAGCTATTTTACCCACATTACCCCATTTGCTTTCCAATACCTTCATGAGGAAAGAGGGCAAATGGTATGAGCTCCCATTTACAAGTGAGGAAACTGAAGTTCAAAGAAGGGAAATGATTGTTCAAGGCTGCACTACTGGGAGGAGGCAAAGCTGGGGCCAGACCAGGTCATCTGATTGCTGAGCAAATGCCATCTCCTCCACCACAGAGGCACCCAAGACCCCAGGCTCAGCTCAAAGCCAGCTTCTGCTGTGGGGAGCACAAAGGGGAGACCTTTAGCATCCTCTACCAACAACACTTCCAGGCCCTGACATCATGTACTCAGCTGCATCATCTGTGTCCTTCTTGCCCCAGAAGTTCAGCCCTTTCCCCACCTCTCCACATACCTGCCCTTTTATTTTAGTTTAATGTCAGTTCAGGTAGTATTTAGTAAATGACTCCTCTATGCTCAGCCCCAAGGCAATAGAAGGTATGGGAATCCCATGTTGTAGAACAAAGAAGGGCGTGGGACTTGAGCTCCTGGGACCCAGGTCCCCTCTGCCACTCATGGATGGGTGACTAGGACAATCTGCCTCATCCCTTTGTGCTTCTATTTCCTTCTCTTTAAAACAAGGAAGTTAAACTAAATTAGAGGCTGCAATTTGGTGGCCAGGAAGGTGTACCACTTCCACAGATGTCTTGAATCAGCCTACATAGCATTTTTATGTTATTTTTTAAAATCCGTCTATACTACCACCACTGTTCCTAATTATCTTACATGAAACTACTTTGCTCTTTCATGTTCTCTGCATGGAGACTTCTGAATTTGCAACCCCTATACCAGATGATCTAAGTCCTTCCCAGTCCAACCATCTGTGTTTGGTAGTGGCCTCAGACTCCCAAATGAAACTTACCAGCCACATGACCTCAATGAGTATAAGGTCTGCCTCAATGTTGCCACCTGCTACCTGAGGATAGTCATAGTACCTACTTCACAGGACTGTAATAAGGAGTAAGTGAGTTAATACATGTGAAGTGCATAGAATAGCACCTGCTTCAGAGGGGGTGCTATACACGGGTTAGCAATCACTTTTTATTACTCCCACCATTGCCACTACCAGTAAAACAGTTAACAATGCAACACAGAAAACAAAGAGCCAAAGTGAACAGATCAAAGAATAAGCACTTTAGAAGAGACTGACTCTCTACTCATTTATTCTAAGGTTGTATCAGGATCAAGCTTTCACTCCCTCCCTTCAGTACTCTGAGTTATCCTTCTAGCTTTCCTTTGCTATGTTTTAATTGAGATAAAAGTAATATAACATAAAATTAATGGGATGACTGAATAGGAACAGCTCCGGTCTACAGCTCCTAGTGTGATCGACACAGAAGACAGGTGATTTCTGCTTTTCCAACTGAGGTACCTGGTTCATCTCACTGGGACTGCTTGGACAGTGGGTGCAGCCCCTGGAGGGTGAGCCAAACCAGGGTGGGGCATCGCCTCACCCGGGAAGTGCAAGGGGTCAGGGGATTTCCCTTTCCTAGCCAAGGGAAGCCGTAACGGATTGCACTTGGAAAAATGGGACACTCGCACCCAAATACTGCACTTTTCCCATGGTCTAAGCAACTGGCATACCAGGAGATTCTCTCCCGTGCCTGGCTCAGTGGGCCCCATGCCCACAGAGCCTTGCTCACTGCTAGCACAGCACTCTGAGATCAACCTGAGAGGCTGCAGCCAGGCAGGGGGAGGGGCGTCCACCATTTGTGAGGATTGAGTAGGTAAATAAAGCAGCCAGGAAGCTCAAGCTGAGTGGAGCCCACTGCAGCTCAAAAAGGCCTACTGCCTCTGTAGACTCCACCTCTGTTGGCAGGGCATAGCTGAACAAAACGCAGCACAAACTTCTGTGGACTTAAACGTCTCTGTCTGACAGCTCTGAAGAGAGCAGTGGTTCTCCCAGCACAGCGTTTGAGCTCTGAGAATGGACAGAATGCCTCCTCAAGTCGGTCCCTGACCACTGTGTAGCCTAACTGGGAGACAACTCCTAGTAGGGACTGACAGACACCTCATATAGGCAGGTGCCCCTCTGGGACAAAGCTTCCAGAGGAATGATCAGACAGCAATATTTGCTGTTCCGCAATATTTGCTGTTCTGCAGCCTCCACTGATGATACCCAGGCAAACAGGGTCTGGAGTAGACCTCCAGCAAACTCCAACAGACTTGCAGCTGAGGGATCTGACTATTAGAAGGAAAACTAACAAACTGAAAGGAATAGCATCAACATCAACAAAAAGGTCATCCACACCAAAACCCCATCTGTAGGTCACCAACATCAAAGACCAAAGGTAGATAAAACCACAAAGATGGGGAGAAACCAGAGCAGAAAAGCTGAAAATTCTAAAAACCAGAGCACCTCTTCTCCTCCAAAGGATCTCAGCTCCTCACCAGCAATGGAACAAAGCAGGATGTAGAATGACTTTGACAAGTTGACAGAAGAAGGCTTCAGAAGGTCGGTAATAACAAACTTCTCCAAGCTAAAGGAAGATGGTCAAACCCATCAGAGGGAGCTAAAGGCCTTGAAAACAGGCTAGACTAATGGCTAACTAGAATAAACAGTGTAGAGAAGATTTTAAATGACCTGATGAAGCTGAAAACCATGGCACGAGAACTTCATGAGGCATATACGAGCTTCAATAGCTGATTCAATCAAGTGGAAGAAAAAACATCAGTGATTGAAGATCACATTAATAAATAAAGCAAGAGGAGAAGCTTAGAGAAAAAAGAGTAAAAGGAAACAAACAAAGCCTCCAAGAAATATGGGACTATGTGAAACACCAAATCTGTTTGATTAGTGTACCTGAAAGTGACAGGAAAATTGAACCAAGTTGGAAGATACTCTTCAGGATATTATCCAGGAGAACTTCCCCAACCTACCAAGGCAGGTCAACATTCAAATTAAAGAAATACAGAGAACACCACAAAGACACTCCTTGAGAAGAGCAACCTCAAGACACATAATTGTCAGATTCAAAAAGGTTGAAATGAAGGAAAAAATGTTAAGGGTAGCCAGAGAGAAAGGTCGGGTTACCCACAAAGGGAAGCCCATCAGACTAACAGCGGATCCCTCAGCAGAAACCCTACAAGCCAGAAGAGAGTGGGGGCCAATATTCAACATTCTTAAAGAAAAGAATTTTAAACCCAGAATTTCATATCCAGCCAAACTAAGGTTAGTAAGTGAAGGAGAAATAAAATCCTTTACAGACAAGCAAATGCTGAGAGATTTTGTCACCACCAAGCCTGCCTTACAAGAGCACCTGAAGGAAGCACCAAACATGGAAAGGAAAAACTGGTACCAGCCACTGCAAAAACATGCCAAATTGTAAAGACCATCAATGCTATGAAGAAACTGCATCAATTAACTGGCAAAATAACCAGCTAACATCATAATGACAGGATCAAATTCACACATAACAATATTAACCTTAAATGTAAATGGGCTAAATGCCCCAATTAAAAAACACACACTGGCAAATTACATAAAGAGTCCAGACCCATTAACGTGCTGTATTCAGGAGACCTATCTCACGTGCAGAGACACACATAGGCTCATAATAAAGGGATGGAGGAAGATCTACCAAGCAAATGGAAAGCAAAAACAAGCAGGGGTTGCAATCCTAGTCTCTGATAAAACAGACTTTAAATCAACAAAGATCAAAAGAGACAAAAAAGGCCATTACATAATGGTAAAGGGATCAATTCAACAAGAAGAGCTAACTATCCTAAATATATATGCACCCAATACAGGAGCACCCAGATTCATAAAGCAAGTCCTTAGAGACCTACAAAGAGACTTAGACTCCCACACAATAATAGTGGGAGACTGTCAATATTAGACAGATCAAAGAGACAGAAGGTTAACAAGAATATCCAGGATTTGAATTCAGCTCTGCACCAAGCAAACCTAATAGACATCTACAGACCTCTCCACCCCAAATCAACAGAATATACATTCTTCTCAGCACCACATCACACTTATTCTTAAATAGACCACATAAAGTAAAGCACTCCTCAGCAAATGTAAAAGAATAGAAATCCCAACAAACTGTCTCTCAGACCACAGTGCAATCAAACTAGAACTCAGGACTAAGAAACTCACTCAGAACCGCTCAACTACATGGAACCTGAACAACCTGCTCCTGAATGACTACTGGGTACATAACGAAATGAAGGCAGAAATGAAGATATTCTTTGAAACCAATGAGAACAAAGATACAACGTACCAGAATCTCTGGGACACATTTAAAGCATTGTGTAGAGGGAAATTTATAGCACTAAATGCCCAAAGAGAAAGCAGGAAAGATCTAAAATTGACACCTTAACATCACAATTAAAAGAACTAGAGAAGCAAAAGCAAACACATTCAAAAGTTAGCAGAAGGCAAGAAATAACTAAAATCAGAGTAGAACTGAAGGTGACAGAGACACAAAAAAAACCTTTCAAAAAATCAATGAATCCAGGAGCTGGTTTTTTGAAAAGATCAACAACATTGATAGACTGCTAGCAAGACTAATAAGGAAGAAAAGAGAGAAGAATCAAATAGACACAATAAAAAATGATAAAGGGGACATCACCACTGATCCCACAGAAATACAAACTACCCTCAGAGAATACTATAAACACCACTACGCAAATAAACTAGAAAATCTAGAAGAAATGGATAAATTCTTGGACACATACACCCTCCCAAGACAAACCAGGAAGAAGCTGAATCTCCAAATAGACCAATAACAGGCTCTAAAATTGAGGCAATAAGTAATAACCTACCAACCAAAAAAAGTCCAGCACCAGATGGATTCACAGCCAAATTCTACCAGAGGTACAAAGAGGAGCTGGTACCACTCCTTCTGAAACTATTCTAATCAATAGAAAAAGAGGGAATCCTCCCTAACTCATTTTATGAGGCCAGCATCATCCTCATACCAAAGTCTGAGAGAGACACACACACACAAAAAAAGAGAATTTTAGACAAACATCACTGATGAACATCGATGCAAAAATCCTAAATAAAATACTGGCAAACCAAATCCAGCAGCACATCAAAAAGCTTATCCACCACAATCAAGTCAGCTTCATCTCTGGGATGCAAGGCTGGCTCAATATACACAAATCAATAAACGTAAACCAGCATATAAACAGAACCAAAGACAAAAACCACATGATTATCTCAATAGATGCAGAAAAGGCCTTTGACAAAATTCAACAGCCCTTCATGCTAAAAACTCTCAATAAACTAGGTATTGACAGAACGTATCTCAAAATAATAAGAGCCATTCATGACAAACCCACAGCCAGTATCACACTGAATGGGCAAAAACTGGAAGCATTCCCTTTGAAAACCAGCACAAGACAAGGATGCCCTCTCTCACCACTCCTATTCAACATAGTGTTGGAAGTTCTGGCCAGGGCAATCAGGCAAGGGAAATAAATAAAGCATATTCAATTAGGAAAAGAGAAAGTCAAATTGTCTCTGTTTGCAGTTGACATGATTGTATATTTAGAAAACCCCATCATCTCAGTCCAAAATCTCCTTAAGCTGATAAGAAACTTCAGCAAAGTCTCAGGATACAAAATCAGTATGCAAAAATCACAAACATTCCTATACACCAATAACAGACAAACAGAGAGCCAAATCGTGAGTGAACTCCCATTCACACTTGTTACAAAGAGAATAAAATACCAGGAATCCAACTTAAAAGGGATGTGAAGGACCTCTTCAAGGAGAACTACAAACCACTGCTCGAGGAAATAAGAGAGGACACAAACAAATGGAAAAACATTCCATGCTCATGGATAGGAAGAATCAATATTGTGAAAATGGCCATACTGCCCAAAGTAATTTATAGATTCAATGCCATCCCCATTAAGCTACCAATGACTTTCTTCACAGAATTGGAAAAAACTATTTTAAAGTTAATATAGAACCAAAAAAGAGCCCACATAGCCAAGACAATCCTAACCAAAAAGAATAAAGCAGGATGCATCATTCTACCTGACTTCAAACTATACTACAAGGCTACAGTAACCAAAACAACATGGTACTGGTACCAAAACAGGGAGACAGACCAATGGAACAGAACAAAGGCCTCAGAAGTAATGCCACACATCTACAGCCATCTGGTCTTTGACAAACCTGACAAAATCAAGAAATGGGGAAAGGATTCCATGGATGCAGCTGGAAACCATCATTCTCAGCAAACTATTGCAAGAACAGAAAACCAAAGACTGCATGTTCTCACTCATAGGTGGGAATTGAACAATGAGAGCACTTGGACACAGTAAGGGGAACATCACACACCAGGGCCTGTTGTGGGGTGGGGGTAAGAGGGGAGGGATAGCATTAGGAGATATACCTAATGTAAATGACGAGCTAATGGGTGCAGCACACCAACATGGCACATGTATACATATGTAACAAACCTGCACGTTATGCACATGTACCCTAGAACATAAAGTATAATTTAAAAAAATAAAAAATAAAAAATAAAAAAAATAAAGAAGACATTTGTGCAGCCAACAGACACATGAAAAACTGCTCATCATCACTCGCCATCAGAGAAATGCAAATCAAAACCACAATGAGATACCATCTCACATCAGTTAGAATGGCGATCATTAAAAAGTCAGGAAACAACAGATGCTGGAGAGGATGTGGAGAAATAGGAACGCCTTTACACTGTTGGTGGGAGTGTAAATTAATTCAACCATTGTGGAAGACACTGTGGTGATTCCTCAAGGATCTAGAACTAGAAATACCACTTGACCCAGCAATCCCATTACTGGGTATATACCCAAACGATTATAAATCATGCTGCTATAAAGACACATGTACACATATGTTTACTGCAGCACTGTTCACAATAGCAAAGACTTGGAACCAACCCAAATGTCCATCAATGATAGACTTGATTAAGAAAATGTGGCACATATACACTATGAAATACTATGCAGCCATAAAAAAGGATGAGTTCCTGTCCTTTGCAGGGAAATGGATGAAGCTGGAAACCATCATCCTCGGCAATCTATCACAAAGACAGAAAACCAAACACTGCATGTTCTCACTCATAGGCGGGAACTGAACAATGAGAACACTTGGACACAGGGCAAGGAACATCACACACACCAGGGCCTGTCAGGAGGTGGCGGGCTGGGGGAGGGATAGGAGAAATACCTAATGTAAATGACAAGGTGATGGGTACAGCAAACCAACATGGCACATGTATACCTATGGAACAAACCTGCACATTGTGCACATGTACCCTAGAACTTAAAGTATAATTTTAAAGAAAGAAAAACACAAAATTAATGGCCAGGCACAGTGGCTCACACCTATAATCCCAGCTCTTTGAGACACCAAAGCAGAAGGGTAACTTGAGACCAGGAGTTCAAGACCAGCCTGGGCAACATAGCAAGACCCTGTCTTTACTACTAATAAAAATACAAAAACTTAGCTAGGCATAGTGGTATGTGCCTATAGTCCCAGCTACGGGGAAGGCTGAGGCAGAAGGATCACTTAATTCCAGGCGTTTGAGGCTGCAGTGAGCCATGACTGTGACACTGCATTCCTGCCTGGGTGACAGAGTGAGACTCCATCTCTAAAATAAAAATTTTTTAATTAAATTAACTACTTTAAAGTGAACAATTCACTGACATTTAGCATATTCACAATGTTGTGCAACCATCACCACTATCTAGTTCCAAAATACTTTATCACCTTGAAACAAAAACTCATAACCACTACTATTCATTCTCTACTCCCCAACATCATCCACCAGCCCCTGGCAACTACTAATCTACTTCTGTCTCTATGAATTTACCTTTTCTGGATATTTCCTATAAACGGAATCATAAAATATGTGTTGTCTGGCTTCTTTCACTTAACCTAATATGTTTAAGGTTCATCCACACTGTAGCATGTATCAACACTTGATTCTTTTCTATGGCTGAATAATATTCCATTATATGGATATGCCACATCTTTTTTATTCATCAGTTGATGACTTTCCTATGCTTTTTTCTGCTACCCAGAATAGAAATTCTAAAGAGTCATCGGAAAGGCCCAGTCACATTCACCAAGACTCCTTTTAGGCACAGCCTCTGACCCTGTCTTAGTCTGTTTGTGTTGTTATAAAGGAACACTCAGGTTAGGGGGGTAATTTATAAAGAAAAGAGGTTGATTTGGCTCATAGTTCTACAGGCTGTACAAGAAGCATGACACCAAACATCTGTATCTGCTGAGGGTCTTGGGCTGCTTCCACTCCTAGCAGAAGGCGAAGGAGGGTCTGCCACATGGCGAGACCAAGGAGCAAGAGGAGGAGGGAGACACCAGCCTCTTTTTAACTCTCAGTTCTCCAGGGACTAATAGAGCAAGAACTCACTCATAACATAAGGACAGTACCAAGCCATTCATGACGGACCCACCCCAAGGACACAAACACCTCCCATTAGGCCCTACCTCCAACACTGGGGACCAAATTTCAACATGCGATTTGGAGGGGACATATCTCCAAACTATATCAAACCCCAGACACATCCTGAACAGACACTGGAAGGACCACTGCTCCAGCCTCTCCAAATAAGGACTGTGGTCTTCCCCAAACCAGAGATGGGAACAGAGGACATTTGCAGGCTGACATTTTGGGCTTTGTTAGGGTTATTAAAAAAAAAGAAGAAGAAGAAGAAGGAAAAAGAAGGGAGGAGGAAGAAAAAGGAGGGAGGAGGAAGAAGAAGGAGGGGGACGAGAAGAAAGGAAGAGGAAGAGAAGAAGAAACTAAGAAAAGTGATAGAATCTTCCCTTGGGAACCAAGAAGAGGAAAGGAATGAGAAAAAAAAAAAGCAGGTAAAGGAGGACTGCCTTTGAATCTGTACCACAGGCAGGAATGAAGCTAGGCTGTAGTGTTTATGTTCTGGAGAACAAAGAAATATCCCCAAAACAGGAATAATCACTCTTTGATTATAACAACAGTTAGGGTGATTCCAGAAGTTCAGGAAAGCTCCTGAGAAAACTACGAGGAGAAATATGTCCATGTTTACCACCTGATGTCTTCTTGCCTACCACTGTAGGCAGAATAATGTGCTTCCTGCCAAGTTACCCACATCCTAATCCCTGAAGCCTGTGATTATGTGACCTTACGTGGCAAATGGGACTTTGCTGATGTGATTAAACTAAGGATTTTGAGATAGGGAGAGTGGCCTGGATTACCCAGGTGGGCCTAGTGTAATCACAAGGCTCGTTTGTAAGAGGGAGGCAGAAGGTTTAAGAAGAAGATGTAAAATCAGAAACAGAGGTTGGAGTGACACCAGGACGAGAGCCAAAGAATGCTAGCAGCCTTAGAAGCTGAGGAGGTAAAGAAACAGATTCTCCCTTACAGCCTCCAGAGGGAAGAGGGCCCTGCTGACGCCTTGATTTTAACCCAGTGAAACCCATTTCAGACTTCTGACCTCCGGAAGTTGTGAAGGAATAAATTGTGCATTATTTTTAAGCCACTGAGTTTGTGATACTTTGTTACAGCAGCAACAGGAAACTAACACAGCCATATAAGAGACCCAGCATTCCTGCAGTTCACCAGCCAGTGCCCAAAACACAGAAAGGCACGCTGAGAAGTGGGATGTTCTCCACAGGGATGATACTTGTGTGGTGGTGACAAAAATATGACATCTGTGCAAATAAGAAAGCAAGCCAATACGCATGCAAGAGAGCGCCATAGGAAGACACAGAGACAGAGACAGAGACAGCAAGCATGCACATAACAGAATGGAACGAGAAGCAAAACTCAACCCTGAAGTTTGTTACACCAGAGTTGGGGGGAAAAAAATCCTTCCATCACAAATTTTTCACATCTGCCACAAAGCATTTCACAGCACCTTCAAGTCAGATGGCCCTGGTGAAAGCTTTTAACAAGCAACTACACCAAGTGGTAAGGCTCAGAAAATGAACTTTCAGTTCTGTTAATTTTCCAGTTAAACAATTCTGATTCTCTCTACAGGGAGGGAATTAAACTCCCCCAAACCAAGAAAACCCCCTTTTTCACATAACAACTGATATGGTAAAGATAAAACTTGGCTATGTAATGGCCTCATTACTCTTGCTGCAAACCATCTGTCAAATTTTGTTTAACAAGCAGGGTAAATTCAAGAGAAATAAATAACAGTTTTCTGCAAACCCTCATGTCCACACAGGTATACTTTAAATGAGCTATGCTTGACATAAAGCACACATGCACACTTACTTTCTCAATTTCCTGGCAATGCACTCTTGCTTAAATACACAACCATCAAGCACAGAGAAAGATGCAAATCATTCCCACTGCAGCCACTGCTGCTCCTCCTCCCATTTCGTTCCTCTGGGAACTCTGACCCAAACCAGTTCTGCCCCTTCCCAGCTGCCAGTTCCCAAGAACCATCACGACTCACTCGCAACCCTCCTAAAACAAACAGCACATAAATCAGCAACAAAAACTAACTCAACTTCAAACCAGCCTGGTCCAACATTAATAGTGCCTTTGTTGTCAATAAACCTATATTTGACTTCTCCTATTTTTATGTGTATTTTATTTATAAATTACTAATGCTTTTCCTGGAGCAAAATGGTCTAAGTAAAACTCTACACAGAGCCATACTCTGTCAGCTGGAGAAGGAAAAAAAAAAATAACGGCTCACATTGAATCAAGGGGAGAAAACGATTAGCTGTGAATATACAGGGATTTCCCAGTTCTGATCACCAGCACCTATACTTTCCATCCCACCTACCAGGAGAGAAACAGCAAGACATGGACCTTTATGCCACAGTCAATCAGACTGATGGAAAGTGGAAGTCATAACTCTGAGGAGCCATTCAACCTTGGCTTTGCCGATTTTTCAGAGACAATAATATTGATGTACTTGTCCAAACAGATGAAAGTGTAGATGATGTTGTGTTGGTGGTGCTAGTAGTTTTATTGCCAAGTGAGAACCTACTACAAACCTGGTACATGGGAGAACCTCTTGCCCCTTAGAAATGTGAAGAACTTCCAGAAGCAATAGTTCACTCTTCCCCAAACTGCAGACCAAGCTAGGCCATGCTGCTTGCTGGAGGAGATGAAAAAGTTAAGCCACTTACAGAGGGAGGCAGAAGAGGAGGAGGCCAGGATTTAACATGAAGTTCCAGTTCTTTCTTTGCCCAGAATCCAGAAGACCCAATTCTCTCTGGTGGTGAGCTCATGATCTAGAAGGTTTGAAAGGGAAAGTACCTCATATGAAGGGAACGGAAGAAAAAGACAACAATCCAAGTGTCTTGAGCCATCTGGCATAGGGGAAGCTTTCTCCCTCTGATTCCTGGTTCAACTGGTTAAAAATATAGGTTATTTTTACACAACATGGGAGATAGTGAGAACCATTATGTGGACAGGTAACATCTGTCATCCTGGGGTCAGGGAGAGCAGCACTGAAATGCCAAGGCCTTTCCCAAGCTGGGCCAATTTGCAAGGAGACGCATGGAGTCCTACCTTTCAAACATCACAGGTGCAGTGCAGGTGAGAGCAGGAAGGTACCTGAGAGACTGTGTGCAGCCCCTCACTTAATCCCTGAGGAAACAGGGGCTCACAGTCCCACAGTATGTTGAGGGGTAAAGTTGCTACCAGAATCCTGGTTTCCCCACTCCTCCAATATTCTCTTTGGTTTTTTGTTGTTGTTTTTTTGAAGCAAGGTCTCATTCAATTGCCCAGGCTGGAGCATGATGGTGCAATCACAGCTCACTGCACCCCTGACCTCCTGGGCTGAGGCAATCCTCCCACCTCAGCCTCGCAAGTAGGTGGGACTACAGATGCATACCACCACACACGGCTAATTTTTGTTTTGTTTTTGTTTTGTAGATATGAGGTTTCGCCATGTTACTCAGGCTGGTCTCAAATTCCTGGGCTCAAATGATCTGCCCACCTCAGCCCCCCAAAGTACTGGAATTACAGGTGTGATATGCTATTTTTAATCTGTAAAAGGTGAGGCTCTTCCCAAAATCAATCCCAAAATCAGTACAGTAGATGCCAGTGTGGGCACAGAAGGGAAGAGAGAAAACGGGGACTGTTACCATGTCAACTGCCTTGTTTTTCCTCCAGGCATCCAGCTATGGAATGAGCAGGTACAAACTCAGATCAGTGGCCTGGCCTTTTTTGGATATGTGTGGCTATTTCAGAAAAGGATGACCCACTCTCCTGCCTCAGGGACTAGGCCAACCCCATCCTCCCTGGGCTTGCTCATCTCCTCCCACTAACTTCTCTTCTGTCTCCATGGCCAACACCCCCACCTCTTTCAGCCTTGCCTCCAGACCAGCCTCTTCCTTCCCCCAGAGGAACTGTCACAGACCACCATCCATTCAATTGGCCAAGAGAGCAAACCTGAATTTGCTGTCTCAAGAGGCTTCAGCTTGGAGCTGGTAGATTTCATCTATCCAAATCTCAATCACCCTTCAGAACTCAGCTCGAATTCTATTTCTTCCCCCAAGGAGCCTCTCATACCCTCATGTGTTAGACGTCTTGGATCACTCCACCCGCTCTAGTGCTCTTAAGCAACCATTAACACTCAACATGTCAGGAACAAGTTTTAGTCCAAAACTACAGTGTGTAACACACAAGTCCTCTTCCCAGGGACCCAACAGCATATGTGCTTTTCTTCGCCTCTGACTCTCCTCCCCAGAGCCCAGGAAATCTCCACCTAGTACTCAGAGTCAGCCAGTTCTTCTGTCACCATGCATTCTCCCAAATCTTTTTTCCTTATATTTGGGCTTAAACTTTTGACATTCAAAAGCCAGGATGGGACTCTCCTCTCCTCTGTTTTCTGTCATGCCATCACTTGTGGAAGAAAGTAAGCACCAAGTACCCAAGTTGAAGGAAAGGAAGGAATAGCAAGGGGTCCAAAGAAATGCAGATTTTCAAAAGTAAAGGGAAATGCAAAGCTCAATGATTATCTCAAATTAAATATCCTGTCACACAAACATTTATTGATTGCTTCTTCTGTGCTAGGTACTCCGCCAGGCATTTTTGTTTCTGGTCTCGCATTTGAATTCAGGGCAACCCTGTCTGTTTCAGAGGAAAAAATAGACTGGGTGGGCAGACAACTTCCTCAGAGTCACACAATCAGTAGCCCCACTTGCAGTCTGTCCTCTGCCTCAGACAGGCTGTAAGAGCCTCAAGACTGGGGCTGTAAGCTCACCCATACACCAGGAGATAAGGCGAAGTGGTTCAACATAAGAAGTGAGTAAATTCTGGCCGGGCGCGGTGGCTCAAGCCTGTAATCCCAGCACTTTGGGAGGCTGAGACGGGCGGATCACAAGGTCAGGAGATCGAGACCATCCTGGCTAACACGGTGAAACCCCATCTCTACTAAAAAGTACACACACAAAAAAAAAAGAAGTGAGCAAATTCAGATCCCTTATTTTGCAGATAGAGAAACTGAGGCCAGAAAACTGAAGTGACTTGCCCAGTGTCTCCTGACCAAAAGAAAAATGAGCATTAAATGACGAGAAGGGAAATAATGAAGTGAAAAGAATGGTTGACCTCAAATAGAAACATGGATGCTAGTCCCAGTTCTGCCACCAATCAAGACACCCTACCTCTCTGGGGCTCAGTGTCATCTGTAAAATAAAGCCTGGAAGAAATACAGCAAATCATGATGTCAACAGATATCAGAGACACCCTTCTGGCATCAGTATTCTGTAACCCTCAGAGAGCCACAGTCTTAAAGTCTAGTGCTCTTTCTAGACACAATCTTAAAAGTAGAAGACTAAATAATATGCATATGTCGCATTATACAAAAACATGGTGTGGAAGCAGAAAGTAAAAGGAAATTTTAAGTCTTGATATGAGTTTTGAGTTCAATATTTGCTTTTTTTTTCTTTTTCCTCCTGGTAAAATTGCTTAAGAGTATTATACACATATACATACAGGCCATCCAACCTCTCTAGCCACGTGGGTTTCTGCTCCCAGACAACACTGCACCACGAAGAGGGTGGGAGATGTCAGCCAGCAACAGTGGCCCATGAGGGTCAACAAAGAGCAGCCAAGCACTCCCACTGTCACCACCCTAAAACACCTGGTCGAGTCTGATTAATGAGATGAGGACCAGATGCTTAAAAATGTCTGCTAAATTAAAAGAAAAAAAAAAAAGAAACAAAGAGAAAAGGAAAGGAAACCAGAAGCCTGCCTTTAATATAGTGCACTTTGTTATCTGTAATGTCTTTCAACCACAGATAACAGAATCAACCACATGGAATCTAAGATGCATGCCAGGTGAAAAAACACCATAAAGACATAATAAAAAGTTCCACCAGTGCCCATAAATTGCTGGGGGACTGTTACAAGGGCAGAGTCATAAAATTCTTAACGTTTCCAAATTAGAGGGTACCAACACATATGCAAATATATTTGTGTGGGTAATTGAGGGCTAAAAATCTTACATTAAGCACAGCTACCTCCTTCAAACGCTGTTAGGGGAGCCTCCGACAGGCACACACATACAGCACAAACTGTAGGAATTCAATTTGGAAACCATCATCTAAAGCACAGAGGAGAACAGGAAAGTCATATTGCTATAATGCTTAGATTATCAATCATCTTGACAGTTTATTGGCTTTATCACCACACATACCATTAAAATGATGTCTGGCCTAGACTGTCAGGAGCAAACATTAAACAGACCAGGATTAAAAAGCAGATCCCAAACAGCACTCCAGTCAAGTTTCCCTTCCACTCTGAAATTAGTTAGAGCTGACTAAGAAACTGGCGCTAGACTTTGAAGAAATATACAGCCCAAAAGGCTGCGAGTCAACTCAGACCTGACAAGCTGATAGGTAATGTCATGTTATGGCAAATCTGACTCTCCTGTGGTTGATTTATCACGTACTCTGTGAAACAGAATGATTGCTAACGGTGGAAGGGAAAGGGAGGAATAAAACACCACCATAATTTGCCTCTTCTTGCAACCAAGGGCTTGCATCAAAAGGGCCAAGCCAGCTCCCTGAAGTGGGGTAGGAATGCTAATAAATTCACACTACTGAGCAAACATATTAACATTACCCCCACACAGGTTATTAAAGTAATTTTACAGATTCAGAAGAACTGAACAGGCAGCGGAAGAGACATTCATAATTCAAGAGCTCTAGACAGCGAAAGAGTTACGAACCCTATACGTTTTTAAAATGCTTCTGCATGTGTCACTTTGGCAAGGAAATCTCAACACAATTAAAACTATACTAGCACATCAATAGGGCTCAATTGAGAGCTGTGTACCTGCCTTTTACTAGGCCAGGGCTTTATAGATGCCTCAGGAAGAAAAGGGAAATAGGAAATTCACCACTAATTAAAGGGAACCTTCTGTGCCTAAGGACAAATGGTGGCATTTCTAAAATATATATAAAAGAAACACATTTTCAAATCTCTGCCAAGGGTTTGGCTCTTTCACAGTCCCTAGAACTATTCTGTGTTTGTTTGGAAGTTACAGAGCTATTTTGTTTGTGATTAATAGTTTGCTTTCCAGTACAAATAAGTCATTAAGAAGGGTAGGGTGGGGCACAAAGAGAAGTGACAGGATAGGAACTGGCTCCAAAACAATGCAAGTAAGAAATTCAGACCACATTTTTCAATCTTTCACTCCATTGCTTATTTACCCAAGTGAGGTCCCCTGCCTGTCTCTCTGGGTGACTTCAACATGACCCTTTAAGTGAAAAAACTCATTGGGACACTACATCAGAGGCCCTTTCTCTACTTCCTTTCCCCTAGCTGGGCTTTTTGGTACCTTGAAAACTCAGCTAATTCATTATTCAGAAAAGAATCTGGAAAATGATGGCATAAAAGTAGCCCCAGGAGGCATGAAGAAGCTGCTTCAGCAGAGCTCCTGCCTTCACTGGGGTACCCCTGTGACACTCCAGGGTTGCCCCCAATAGGCTATAGTGCCATTTTGTGATGCTTCCAGCCAGCCATCTTTCTCCAAGCAGTGCCATCCTGTTTTGTTGGTTGTATGCTGGAGTGGAGAAACTGACAATACACCATTTTCCCAGGGAGAGTCACTCCCTGTACAACAGATGTCACCAGGAAAAAAAAAAAAAAAAAAAAGATGCCAGAACACAAGGCTTGTACACAGCTGAGCAAACACTGAACTTTGCACCTGAATGAGCATCTGGGTTTGAGAGACCAGGCAAGACCCACCCACATCTCCAAACATGCACTCACCCAACCACAGCACAACTCTCCCCAAGCCTGGAGAGGGCTAAACGGGAAAAGGGCAACCAGCATCCAAGCTCCTCAGACCAGGAACTTCCTCTGCCATCGCTTCTGGCTCAGGTTTCCAAAGCACTTTCACTAAGGGCGAGAAGAGAACTTCCCACAACAACCCCCTCATGCCAGGAAACAGAAAGAATCTCTGCTTTCACACTCCAAGACACCAAGGCACCAAGATTTCCACAGGGAAAGATGTAGCAGTCAGTGAAATCAATCATCATGGTCACTGGGCACCGGCCAAGGGACCAGCATGGCGCTGAACTCTACAGGGGACACATGGGACTTTTAAAACATGGTCCATGTCTCCACCAAGCCTACAACCAACCCAGCTGGGGGCCATGATTGGCTTATCACCAAATAGATGGAGAGTTTCATGGTTTGCTCTCACCACTGGCCCATGAGCTCCTGCAGGGCAGGGACCATATCTCACTGATCTGCTGGACACCAAAAAACAACAGAAATGAATGAAAAAAATAAATGAAGGATTGATTTTTTTAAGAAATCAGAAAATAACAAGCAGAGGGTAAAAAGGCAGAACTGTTAGTTGGTTTGGAAATCCCAGCTTTGCTGCCAATTCAAGCCATTCTCCACTCAGTAACTTAGAGAAATCAGACAGAGGAGTGGCAGAAAGTTGAACAAATGTGTTTTTTCTCTAAGTCCTCTCAAAATGCCATCCTACTCCCCATCACGCCTGCAGAATGCCATGTCCATCTTATCCTGAGCGTCTATGTTTGGGATCACTCAGCCTGGTTGTAATCAGAAAGGTAAGGCAGGACAGGATTAGTGGGAGTACTATTAAGAAATGAAACAACGGAGGTTTATTTTAGCTTGTTCTACTTATGGTTCATTGACTTCTACCCTGAAAACAGCTCCAAACGACTCCCAGGGGTCAGCCAAACACTAAGTTCACTGCAGGTTTTCTCACTATGAAACTAATAAGCCTTAAAGGCTCTGTGTTTGTATTTTAGGTGCTACTACAAGAGGGATAAGGGGAGGAGAGTGAATATGGCCCATAGTAGACTCTTAATAAACATGTGTTGAATGAAACTGAGACACACAATAGAAACCTGGAAAGTTAAATAATTCAGCATGAGAGTTAGACAGAAAAGACACACCATCGGCATAAGAACTGCTGTCATTACACCATGTGGTGACAGGAGCAATGAGTGTTAAAAATTCACCTAAAGGAGCAGCTGGAGTAGGGGTGGAGGGATCGGGGACAGCTTTATGCAAAAGGTAGAAATCAGCTGGTCAGGGAAACATGAAAGAAGGGCATTCCAGGCAGGAAGAATATGGGGGTCCAGCGGTGCAGCAAGTACACCGAAGTGGTAGAACAAAGGGCTCATGGAGGGAAGTCAGGGGAGCTGAGATGGGATGCAGGAGAGACTGTAAGGATCTAAACAGCACAAAATGAACATCTAACCCTTGCTCCTTCTCTTCTCCTGCCAACTGGTCCTCTTCCATGTTGTGACTGTGCCACTGCGGTAGAGATTGCTGACTGTCCCCTAATTACCTACAACTATGTGTGGCCATGAGACTCAGTTCTGACCCTTGGGATGCAAGCAACTTCTGGGTGGTGACCTTGAAGGGAAAAATCTAGAATGTGAACATAGTAGTGAGCCAGCTATAACCATGCTAAGGACAATGGTCTAGAGATGGCAGAGCAATGAAACGGAAGGATTCTAGAAGTACAATGCCATGAGACCACCAGATCAGCCCTGGAGCGCTTACACTTGGACTGAGATGAGAGCAATCCATTTCCCTCGTTAGCTACTCTTGAGTCCTGTTTTAACAGCCAAACCTGTGTCATAACTAAAATGACCCTTATTCATCCCATTTCCAAGCCAAGCACTCAGGTGTGATCCGGGACTCCTTCCTCTCTTTCCCATAACCTCTCTCTCACCTAGTTTTTCTGATGTTAATCTGTATCGATCACTCAAACTTGCCTTCTATACTCCCTCTCACTGCAACAGCCAAGGATGACATGATCTACCCATACCTACTCTGACCTCCCCCAGTCCATTTATCCACGCTGTACCCAGAGTGATTCTTTTTCTAGACACAAATCTGATAAAAGTCCCCTGATTAAATTGCCAGTGTTTCCCATTGTTCTCAGGGTAACAATAAAAATCTTTATACACACCGTACAAGACTCAGCACGGTAATCCCTACCTGCCCCTCTTATGCTACACTCCACACCAACCTTCTACTAGTTCCTAATGCTTTCTTCTCCCACAGGGCCTTTGCACATTCTGTTCCCACTGCCTAGAATGCTTTTTCCTCCCCTCCTTGTTTAGATAAGTCCTATGTATCCTTCAGATATTAACCTAATACCCTGCTTAGAGAAGATGACTTCCCTATTACTACCCCCTATTACTACAGACACTATTACATGCATTTATCCTATGAGGCTGTCTTACAACATCTCCATTTATTGTTGGCCAAGCCTCTGATATGACTTACTTTCCATTAAGTAATAAAATATGAAGTGAATTTTACATTTAGTTGATTCATGTCACTTCCTCCCTGCCCCATCCCCACCAGCCCCACCCACGACTGAAAGCTCAGCAAGGGTAGAGACATCCTTGTGTTGAGCTCCCTCCTGAATCCCTAGCACTTAGCATAATGCATGGCACATAGAGGCACTCAACACATATGGGGTGCGGTGGCTCACGCCTAAAACCCCAGCACTTCAGGAGGCCGAGGCAGGCGGATCGCTTAAGCTCAGGAGTTTGACACCAGCCTAGACAACGTGGTAAAATTCCATCTCTACAAAAAAAAATACAAACATTAGCCAGGCACTACTCAGGAGGTTGAGGTGGGAGGATCACCTGAGCCCAGGAAGGTCAATGCTGCAGTGAGCCATGATTATTGCACCACTGCACTTCAGAGCCTGAGTGGTAGAGTGAGACCCTGTCTCAAAACAAAAAAACGGGATTAATAAATAAATGACCTAACACACAAATAAATGAATGGATGGCCCTGGTAACTTCAATTCCTTATGCTTCATTAATACCCCTTATTATCTGGTATATGGCTAATCAAATACCCTTACACTTCCAGATTGTTGACCTTTCCAAATGAAGCCAAGGCTCTCACAACTGAATACAGAATAAATATCCCATCTGTTCTCCCTCTCTCAGGTTCTTCCCCCATAAAGACAACCTACTGTGAGAGTGTAGTTTCTTGTATACTTTACTCCCAATATAACTACTGTCATACCAAAAAAAAAAATCCCAGAGGAACTGAGTATCACTAGCACTTAATGACCCATTAGACAGCCACCTCAATGCAAACCAGAAGGTGGTTAATGCTCTAACAAACTGATTCTAAACCAAGGTAACAGAGGGTGACAAAGGGATTACAGCTTCTATAAACCAATAGTCATGGTTTATAACGCTAATATTTTATTAACCTAATGGAAAATAGGGCATACCAGATTCATGACCAATTATAAAGCAAGACAACTAAATCATGGGGGCTGTGGCCAAGTTCCCCCTAAATGTCTGAGTCCACAGGCCTAATGTCATTTGAATCCCCATATTTTTCCTTTAAACATCCACCACCACAACTGCCCTATACACACATACAGTAGCAACAGTCTCTAGCACGAGAAGCCGCAATGCCCAAACTGCATAATGCAGTGTTCTAGAAGAAGACAACTTCTCTAAAAGTCAGCTGGCTTCACATTCAGGTGCAAACTTATTTTTTAAAGAAGGCAAGCACAATTGCAGTACCTGTAATAAAAAAAATAAAAAATAAAAAATAAAAAAAAACAACAGGCTATCAACTAACAGTGGGCAGCCTCACGTCCAAAACGGACATTCCCTAGAGAATGCAGTCCCTGCCTGGCTTTTGCGCTTTTACACAGTGAGAATTAAAAAGGCTTCCTGCACCTGTTGCCTACTCACCCTACCACCGACGCTTCAGTGTTTTGAGTCTCAGGTTCAATGTGAGAAAGGGAGCAAATGATACAAATAGGTGCTGCTGTGGGTTGCAGGGTGGTGTGGGCTGTGCAGGGGGCGTGCAGGCCACACAGGAAAGAGAAGAGAAGGTTGCCTATACCTGGGGACTGCAGGACTGGGCAGGGAAGAACAGCACCAGTCAGGACAAGAAGAGGGAGAAGTATACCTGCAAAACTCCCATGACATGGAGGTTTGTTTACCTATATAACAAACCTGCATATGTACCCCTGAACCTAAAATAAAAGTTAAAAATGAACAAATATAAAATAAGAAGAGAAAGATGTGTGTACCCAGTAGTGCCTCAGGAGGCCTCTGAACCCTTTGGAAGAAACAGCAAGAGTAAACTTAAGCCCATACTTGCACCTGCCCGAGTTCAAGAGCCAACCAGGCCCTGAGGCCAGGATCAGCTAGAGGTGAACCTGACATAAGTCATTCCCAAAGACACTTATTGTACCAGCTTCTTCCCAAAGAAACACTGGTGGTTTAGCTAGGGCTGTTCCTCTTCTCTGTAGAAGAGTAAACAAAGGCCCATAGGATTGGCCCCATTAATTCAACTCAGAGATCAATCAAAAAAAATCTAAAAGGCAAAAAGGTATATAACTTGTTCTCCGGACTGGTTGGGTCAACAATAATCCTCTCCCAAACTGTGCCCAACAACAGGGGAATGGTGAAATAGATCATGAACAACAGTCAGTGTTGCCGAAGCCACAGGGCTCAACCCTGTGCTGCTGCTGTCCTCCTCAGCTTCCTGGGCACACGGCTGGACTTAATTTCCCAGCCTCCTTTCAGCAACAGTCTTACCAATGAAATGTGAAAGAAAATGAGGTGTGTGACTTTCGGGCTAAGACAGTTAAGAGTGGCATGCCTTCTCCATGATCTCTTTCCCCACTCACCAGAACTGGGAGAGCTCCAAAGAAAGAGGGGAGAGCAGAGCCACAAGAACAGAACCTGGGCCCCTGAATGGTGGCAGGACACACAGCTCCCCTCCCAACCTCCCTGCACTTCACACACACTCTGCTTTCCATTTAAGACAGCAACATTCACAATAGCAAAGACTTGGAATCAACCCAAATGTCCATCAGTGACAGACTGGATTAAGAAAATGTGGCACATATACACCATGGAATACTATGCAGCCATAAAAAAAGGATGAGTTCGTGTCCTTTGTAGGAACATGGATGCAGCTGGAAACCATCATTCTCAGCAAACTATCGCAAGAACAGAAAACCAAACACTGCATGTTCTCACTCATAGGTGGGAACTGAACAATGAGATCACTTGGACTCGGGAAGGGGGACATCACACACCAGGGCCTATTATGGGGAGGGGGGAGGGGGGAGGAATTGCATTGGGAGTTATACCTGATGTAAAGGACGAGTTGATGGGTGCTGACAAGTTGATGGGTGCAGCACACCAACATGGCACAAGTATACATATGTAACAAACCTGCATGTTATGCACATGTACCCTAGAACTTAAAGTATAATAATAAAAAAAAAAAAGACAGCAACAAACAGGTTGGGTACAGTGGCTCATGTCTGTAACCCCCACACTTCAGGAGACTGAGGTGGGAGGATCACTTGAGGCCAGGAGTTCAAGACCAGCTTGGGCAACATAGTAAGACTCTTTCTCTAAAAGAAAAAGGAGAAAGCAATAAATAGACTTGGATCATGTTAAGTCACTAAGACCTGGGAGCAATTTTAAATAGCAATATCTTTCCTGACTAAAAGAATAATTCAAATGTCATTAGCATCTGGTCTGAGACCTATTTTGGCTATGTATATTTGTAGTGCAGATATACCCTCTTGGTTATTCTGGACTCTGGTTATAGTTAATACTTGGTTTGTATTCTCTCCATTGGGTTATTGAATCAAAATTAGGATAAAAATTTCACCATAGAAAGCCCTCAATATGGAAAAGCCACCAGCAAACATTCACAGGATGACCTCATTCCACGTCTATAAACAGGCCCACAACACCTGCCTTTCCTGCTCCTTCTGGCCTCTCTTTCAATAGACAGGATGCACAAGGAACCCAATACTTTTACAGACATCTTAGGTCAGTCAATAGTAAGAAAAAAAAATCATTTAAACATACACCAGGAAAGTGTGGGAGCAACTGGGAACACATTTTGCAGAGTATAAATATGAATTCCTTTCGATGGAACAAGTTGTCATCTACTCCCTTGTCTGAAACTACCAATTAAAAATACCAAAGAAAGAATTGTACATATTCAGGACTATTATCATTGATTAAAATAGAGTAAACAGATTCCTACTGGGGTAATAGGTGGGAAAAGAAAAGGCATTTTAAAAGAAAACAGTATCCCAATACCCTGCATCTCTGAAGTACCCCAGGAGGCACACTTTGTGATAGCTGAAGCCTAGACTTGCATTCCTACAGAGATGTCATAGATGACTGACACCTGCAATGGGAAAGTCTGTGTCTTGAAGCAGAGACAACATGCAAAGAAGAGACTTGAGAATCTGTCCAGGAGACTGACAACAGGTTGCAGAGTTCCATTCTGGAGTTGGGGAAGACTACTATCCAAATAAACAGATTTGGATAGGCTTTAGCTCTGTGTCCCCACCAAATCTCATCTCGAACTGTAATCAAGGGAGGGACCTGGTGGGAGGTGATTGGATCATAGGGGTGGCTTTCCCCCCATACTGTAATCGTGATAGTGAGTGAGTTCTCACAAGATCTGGCAGTTTTATAAGGGACTCTTCCCCCTTCGCACACTTTCTCCCTCCTGCCACCATGTAAGACGTGCCTGTTTCCCCTTCTGCCATGATTGTAAGTTTCCTGAGGCCTCCCTAGCCATGCAGAACTGTGAGTCCATCAAACCCCTTTCCTTTATAAATTACCCAGTCTCAGGTAGCATCTTTTTTTGTAGCAGTGTGAAAACGGACTAATATACTCCCATTGCTAAGTATTTACTGCACATCTACTATATCACTTGAATACCTGTTGTAGAAACTGAATTTGACTATTTCAGAGCTGAAAGAACTCTTAAGAGATCATCTGTCCCTTCTCAGCTATGAGACCCTTGCTTGACTCCTCAGCCTCAGTTTCTTCTGTAGAACAGAGATAATAATATCCTTCACCCTATGATAAGATTCTGAGATTATTATCTGACAGGTGCAAAGCACTTAGCAAAGGTGGGCCCACAATTTATCTTAGTGATCATCAGAATAAGAGTTACCATTAGAAGGGCTCAGTTGTGTGTGTGCCTGTGTATTATCAGTGTTCCAGAGAGGTCTGGGCGTCACTGGAAGACTCCTGCGAGGAGCAACAGGGGTTCAATCAGGATGGTCTCCAGCCCCCTATCTCACTCAGAAGCAGCTCACTGTGGGGCTATTTGACATATTAGGATTCCACATAACACATCACTCAACTAAAACGTTCTATTGCTTAGCAGGAAAAAAAAAGTTTGGAAAACACTGATTTAAACCCCTCCTCCCTTTTCTCAACCAATGAGGAAATGAGATGTTGGAAAACGGAAGTTAATCTAGGTTTCCTGGCTCTCAGCTCAACTACCTTTTCATTGAATCAGGCCGGAGCTGACAAGGGGAAGGAACCAAGTTTCTTCTTCCAGCCAAACCTGGGGCTCTGGTCTCCAGACCTTGGCTCTGACTAATGGGCATCTCTAAACACCTTGGTACCTCAGGGGAGAAAGCAGTGTTACCCATCACTGCCTCCTACTGAGGTGAAAACAATCCCTCCTACCACCATCCCAATGCTGTTGTGAGCACCTCCCCACACACTGTGTCAGAGGAGGCTGTCTATACACCGAAGGCACTGCTCAGGCCAACTCCCAGCCCAAGTCTCAGTACTGGGAGAATCATAGTCCCGATTGTGGCTTTAATTATAACCGCAGTAGCCAGCAGTCATTGAGCATTTGCTTTTTGCCAGGCACTATGCTAAGCACTGCACACACCTTACGTCATGTAAACTTCAAGACAGTTCTCTGAAGTAAAGTGCTATTACCATCTCCATTTTGCAGAAAAGACAGTGAAGGCCCAGAAAGTAAGCACCTGGGCCTGCTCATCCTGCTGGGGAGTACAAAGCCAAACCCTCACCCCGGGCAGCTTGGCTTCACTTCCCATCCTCTCATCACTAGTCCACATATTGTTCCCCAATCTCAGACCCACAAACCTGGAAAAGATACACAGGCAGGGAGAGATGAATTCCACGGACTAGGCAAGGATAGCTGTACTTTAGGAAGCAGGGACAGGAAAATAGCTGGGAAGCTAGAAGACTTTTGAATTAGAAACTGCACATCTCAAGCAAGCTGGGATGCAACACAGAAAGCATCAGCACCTCTTTCATCAATCTGGAAAAACGACCAGGAGGAGGAGAAATTTCAGAGGGTGTCTAGATTCCAGGCTCCAGGCTGTCTCCATCACCTCCTTCTCCACCACCATCCTTCCCTCCTGCCTCCAGGTTCCCAGCCTGTGCATCCAGATCAGCACGTTCTCACCTGGGCCTGCACACAGTAGGCACTCAAACACATACCCACTTTCCACCTGCTTTTTCTTCACCCACAGCGCCTCCTCCAGTTCATCCTCCCAAAACCAACTCACTCCCGCTTCAGGCTTCTGAGAGGCAGAGGATTCGTGGAAGGCCACACCCCTGTTAATACTTTGCCAACTCACCCCATTCTCCCCACCCCTTTATATTCCCCCATTATTCCTGGATCAGTTTCCTCACCCTGTGCTAATTCCTCTCCCTCTCCAGTGTTTATACCCTTCAGATATTTGCAGGCTATTATGATGTACCCACTTAGTCAAGCAGCACACATTAAATTCTTTTCATCTTTCCTCATAAATCAATCCGTTAATCCTTCCAAGCCCTTTAATCATAGTAGCTGCTCCTCTCTGAACTCCGTCCAGTTTCCCCAAGTCTCTGATAATGTTGTGACACAGGGCTGGATGCAAGGTTCCAGCTGCTGACTCACCAAACTCCTTAAATGTCAAGGGGCTTGATGCACACACACACACATGCACACGCAAACACTCGTGCACACACACATGTGGCCCCATCTAGGAGGTGGAGCTCCTGAACTCCCAGCACCCTTCCTACAGCCACAATATCACAAATGACTGTGAGTATCTATACGGACACGGACACTTTCAAGCATTTTCGTGCCACACAGAACTTAAAGTGGAAAAAAAAAAAAAAGCCGCAGAAAGTTTTACAGTCCCATAAGATTTTGACTAGCTATTCCCACATATTCCCCAACAATAGAGATAATGCCTCTGAGATCAAAGGGGACTTAGGGACCAAGGAAAATGTCATACTGGAGCACCACAGGCAAAGTAAAACCACAATAAGACACCATCATATACCCAACAGAATGCCTACAATGAAAAACTGACAACACTAAATGTTGGTGAGGACACGGAGCAACCAGAACTTTCATACTTTGTTGGTGGAAGTAAAAATGAAACAGCCACTTTGGGGAAAACTGGAAAATTCTTATTAAAACTAAATGTGCATCTCCCCTAGGACCCATTATTTATGTATTTCCACTTCCATGTATTTGCTCAAGAGAAGTGAAAATATATATATAAACAAAGGCTTGTGTACGTGTTCACAGCAGCTTAAGACCAAAAACCTGGAAACAGCTTAAGTGACATTCAACAGGAGAATGGGCAAAGCACAGTAGATGCATACAACAGGCTATTCAACAACAAGAAAAACGAAACTACTGGTACATACAACAGGAATAAATTTCAAATGTGCCATGCTGATGGAAGAAGACTCCCGTACACAAAAATACATACTATATGATCCCAATTGTGTGAAGTCATAAAACAGGTAAAATTAAGCCATGGTGGAAAAGAAGAAAAAAAAAGAGTGATTGTCTATGGAGGGGAGGGAGCAGGAATTAGCTGAGAAGGGACATAAGACAACTTTCTGGGTTGAGATCAGGATTTACACTTTGATAGGGGTTTGGATTACACGGATGCATGTATTTATCAAAACTCACAGAATGGCACACTTAGCGTTCATGCATTTCTCAAAAAAAAAACAATATTGAACACTAGAAAATGATAGAAACGCTGAGTGTCCAGGGTGAGGGATACTAATGTCTGCAACTTACTATGAAATGTGTGAAAAAAGCAAGATGGATTGATGGATGGCTAGAGGTGAAATGAAGCAAGCAGAGCAAATGTCAATGGAAGAATCTGAATAGTGGGTATATTCATGTGTCCACTATACAATCCTTCAAACTTTTCTGTATGATAGAAATTTTTCATTATAAAATGTTAGAGTTCAAAAAAAAAAAGCACTAGATCTTTCCATTCTTGACGTCCTGGAAACCCTGGAGCTGTGAATGCCACCCTGACATGTATGTAGCATGATTTTATCATCTCATCACTATCTCAACTACCTGCTTTGTTCTGGGTGTGACCAACTCTCCCAGTCACCCTTCCCCACCCATGCATATGTCTTTCATTCTCTTTTCTTCATTCTCTGTCAATCTCTAGATCCCTTTAAAGAAAAGGAAAAAAAAAAGTTAGGCCAGGAGTTCTTAACCTAGGATTCCTGAGGGGAGAGGGCAGGGGGTGGGGTCCACAGGTCACATATACACATATGTGTATACACCCCTCTTGTATACTCATATGTGCATAGACCCCTCATGCATATACACATGTGTATACACCTCATGTATAAACATATGTGCATTTTTCTGAGAAGTGGCTCCATAGCTCTCGTAAGATTCTCAGAGATCTGTGGCCCAGAAAGTCTCAAAGTACAGCTTGAAGTCCTATTCAACTGCACTTCCAAAAGTATGCTAGGTCAGTTCATGCTTCCAATTTAGAAACCACCTGTGTTTCTAGTTGTCAAAGCGCCTTCTCATGGTATACCCATCTCACATAAAGGGAGAAGGGGGCTGCTTGAAAAACAATCATGTGTTCCTGAACAACATCTCTAGCCATGCACAATAAGATGAGGGTTATTACATGTAAAATAAAACAACTAATAAAATTAAGATATAGACTATTGCTCAAGTTTTTAAGTTTTTGATCATAAAACAAATGAAACATTTACTAAGCGCTTAGCATAGTGATTGCTTACAAGAGAAATTAACTTTTGTTGAGGACCTACTATGTGCTAAGCACTTTACATATGTTCTCATTTAATTTCATTCTCCATTGAGTTATATCTCACTAGCCCTGTTTTATAGATTTTTTTAAAAAACCACTGAGCCTCAAATAAATTATCCCCCAAAAGTCATCCAGCAAGAGGATTTGAACCCAGGTCTCTCGGCCTCCAAAGTCCATTCTCTTCAAAGTCTCTTTAAGCAAAAATTTCATGTACCACAATCATAGTTCCTAGATCTCTGTTTAAAACTCCTGGATTTCAAATATTGTCTCACTAACTGTAAAAGTGCTCAAAATGACCCAGAGGTACAAACATTCCAGAATGCAAAAATTATCTGCTCAGACTACCCTTTGTCTTCAGAGGTAGCACAGCTCATCAGATTACATGTCCCAATTCCTGACTTGGAGAACTCCACTGCTGCCAAAGGACAGAGAGCAGATGGGCTGACATGTAAGAAGAGACACAGCAATGTCATCTGCAGCATCATCCTGCCTCAAAGCACCTTTGTGCTCAGCGGAAGGACCTGTCTTTCCTAGAGCTTGGGGACCACCACAAGCAACACCACCTGGGTTTGCAACAGCTGAGACTATAAAGAGCCAGCCACCCCAAGGCATTGCCTTCATCTTCTATCTGAGAATTCTTTAAAGTTAGTCTGTTCACAGGAGGGTGGATGCATGACACTGGCCTTGACTTTTGGATTCCAGGGACTTCTATGAGGTAAAGTGTACTCATCCCCATAAGTGGCAGGACTCTGGATCTCAAGGGGGTTGTCCTTTGGCCCAGCTGCCTACAGGCAAGAAAGGGGGGAAGTTTCTAGAGATAAATGACAGTCATGATCCAATGAAGGGCAAAAAGCTGAGAGGCTTCCAAGAACCATTCTCGGCTCTTTGGTCACTTTTTCCTCTGTACGGCAGGCCTTGATGTTTTAGCTGCATGAAAACATTATGAGGAGGAGAAATGAAGACTTGGCACTCAAAAAAATGACCCCCTTCATCCCCACCATCTTAATATTGATAAAAGTACGTTAAAACAAACATCAAGGGAAACCTTGAAAGGGAAAAAAAATAAAACATAAAAGGCCAGTCTGAGAAATATATGGAACTAGGGAGGGGCATTTCAACTAAAGCTTGGAAAATAGAAGGAAGGGAGGGAGGGAGGAAGGGAGAAGGAGACAGAAAGAGAGAGAGAAAGAGAATACAATAGATGAATGAATTGATAGGCAGAGTCTACAGGTGGCCTACCCCAATATCCATTCTCCCATTCTCCCTCAGGAATAGAACCTCAAATTTTAGCAGGGCACAATGCCACCCAGGTAAAGGACTGCAATTCTCTGCCTCCTTTGCAGCTAGCTGTGGCCTTATGTCTGGACTGCTATATAAGATTTCTAAAAAGACTCCTTAAAAGGCAAGAGCAAATGTCCTTCTTTCTGCCTTTCTTCCTGCTGCCAGCCTGCAATGTGGACATGATAGCCAGACTTTTAGCTGCCATCCTGGACCATGAGGTTTAGTCCAAGATCCCATACCTGAAAGAGAGCAGAGTAGAAAGCTGGAAGGAGCCTATCAGCCCAAGACTGTCAGCCTCTAGGCCTCTTTTACATGAGAAAGAAACAGGCTGGGCACGGTGGCTCACGCCTGTAATCCTAGTACACTGGGAGGCCAAGGTGGGTGGATCACTTGAGATCAGAAGTTCAAGACCAGCCTGGCCAACATGGCAAAACCCCATCTCTACTAAAAATACAAAAATTAGCCGGGTATGGTGATACACACCTGTAATCCCATCTACTCTGGAGGCTGAGGCATGAGAATTCTTGAACCCAGGAGGCAGAGTTTGCAGTGAGTGAGATCACACCACTGTACTCCAGCCTGGGCAACAACAACAACAAAAAAGGAACAAACATAAACCTTGTTTCAGCGGCTGGTAACTGGAGTTATCTATCCTATGCAATTGAACCTAATTCTAACTGATATAGAGAAGTGGATGGGTGAATACATGAATAATATCTCTTTAGAAAGTTGTTTCAACAGCCGCTAGTGGAAACTACCACACCCTAATCACAGCTCTAGTCTCTAACTAGCCCCGACTACCCAGATTAGAAAGGATTGATTACCAAAAGTAGGAGCCACCATATCTCTAAAGACAAGAAGTAAACGACCACTATTTTCAGGCTACTAAATCAAAGCCATCATTTCAAGCAAATTCACCTGTTCAGAGCATTAGGCGGAAAGAAACATGGATTCATCATTAATTAGGCCTCAGCAGCCCCACTTCATAGCACATGAACTCTACAATGCCTATTTTCACTTAAGGAAAATTTAGAGAGAGAATTGCATGCTTTAAACAAGTAAATCTGGTTGGGCGTGGTGGCTGACGCCTGTAATCCCAACACTTTGGGAGGCCACGGTGGGAGGATCACTTGAGCCCAGGAGTTTGAGACCAGTCGGGGTAATACAGTGAGACTCTGTCTCTAAAAAATAATAATAATTTACATACATACATACACACACACAAACACACACACACACGCACACATATAAATTTCAGGCAAGTCAGTCAGGGAGAGTCAAGACCAAGAGCTACCTAATGATGTGATGGGGAATAAGAAATAGGAAACTGTGACTAGTCTTTCCAGGCACTCTTCTCCCCTCAATTATGACTGAGTAGGATAAAGAAAGCTTCCTTGAAATAATTTCCAAGAGCAGGCCTGCACCCATGGGGATGTCTCACCACACATGTAATTCCAAGGCCACAGTCAGCAGTTACCCAACAGCAGGGAAGATGAGGCCAGTGTTCCAGGAGGTGCCAAATTTTAAGGATGTGACTTAACCATCTCAACCAAGAGAATGACAGGATATCTTCCATTACACCGCCAACAGTCACAGTTTCTCCCTAGCACTCTTCGGAAGGGTGGCTTCAGAGCGCAGTAGCCCAGTCTGTGTGTCAGTCAGGGATTGAGAGAACATACCTTCAACCCACAAGGACTGCGTGGGCTCCCTCAGCTTCCCATGTGCCATTTTCCCATTCTGATTTCATGGACTTCACACACATACACACCCCCCAACCTCAACTCTCCATGGCACTCTCTTCACGGAGATCCCAAAGAGTCAAAACTTGTAAGATTTCGCTCACTTCCCGACCTGGGAAAACTTGTTTTCCAAGGATATCCAAGAAGGGAAAGCCATATTTTAGGACCTCAAGGTTGGATTTTGGTGATAAAGTTTTAAATTGCTGTCCATTATTAATCTCAAACGCACAGCAGTCAGCCCTGAGATCTGCAATTATAACAATTCATAAAAACAGCCCCTTTGTTAGTTGCGCTTGAAGAGCTTTTGAAATATAATTGCAATGCAGTGCAAAGTAAAATAAAAATTCAGATTTTCTTTTACCGAGGCCATGAACAATACTGTCCTTTTTACAGCAGCGGAAAGCCTCAAGACATCCGTTATATTCCTTCAATGAGCTTTGTTCAATAAATGCTAAGCCTTGAAGCTTTTAAATGTATTAAAGTGATTATGATATCATCACTCCAAAGGCACTTCAATAGAACATTAAGACAGAAACAATTTTCCTCCACACAAACGGCATAACAGTAACAAAAAGTTGATTAAATGCACATTGTATCAAAAATATTTTTGGTATTTATAGACATATGTAGATAACATTAACTGTAACCCACACCATGGGCAGGGAAGAGAAGAGAAAATAATAAAAGCATTAGAGGGAGAGCAAATTTTAACAATAAATCTTCAAAACTTAAACTGTGGTTTGTGACTTTGCTTGTGGATTTATAGTCAAAGTCACACTACATAAAAGAGAATAAGGCTCAAAATTAATAAATTCTAGAGGAGAACAAGTCTTTCTTTTCTCTTCTCATAAGCCCAAATACATTCCCCACTCACATATGCCATACTTCCTTAAATGCCTCAACGTGACGACTGGCAGGAAATGTGAATCAATTTATTTAAAATTTCATTTAACATACTGCAGGCAGGCAATGACTCCACAAGGGGCAGATGCCTAAAGCGTCAAACCAGGAGGTGTAGAGAGGTTAGGAAGGAGGGCAAGAGGTGGGGTCAGAGCAAAACCGCAAGATGTAAGATTCTCTTTGTTGCAGGCTCGTTACAGAATGCTCTTAGCACAGATAAGGGGATTATGAATTCACATGTGAATTTATCCCCTATTAAACTTTCAGCAAAAGGGTCAGTTGGCTGGAATGGCAAAGCCAAGGCACCATGGTCACATGCCAAGGCAGAAATTACTTGTAGGCTCTCCTGACAGATGTAAGAAAAAGGGGACGTTTCAGCCCTTTCTCTGAGTGTGTCTACATTAACATCTACATCTGCTCGGTTCTCTGTCCCGCTATTTTGCTCAGCTTTATCTTGAGGGCACCATTCCCAAGGTGTTTAAAACTTGACCATACCCCTTTCCAGGGTGGTTATTTTTTGTAGCAGCTATTTATATAGTAAGGATATCAACCCTATGCTTGTCATAGTCGTTACAAACATTTATCAATTGTTTTGCTCTTACGTTTGCTCATGGAGTTTTATAAGACAAAGGAGTTTCCCATCTTGAAATTAAGAAAGAGGAACATATTCCAAGGAACAAAGGGAGACCTCAGGGAGGACAGAGAAGAAAGCACATTCTCAAACCAGTCAAGACCAAATCCCTACATCTGACCAAGTGCCATTCAACTTGTCTTATCCCCTAGGCCAAAGAGAAAGTGTCTATGTTTCTCAGTGGAAAACACTCTATAAACAATGCTGACTATACAAGAAAAGCCACTGACAAGGCCTTTTATTACCCAACTTGGGGCCCTTGTGATTTTCTTTATGGGAGAGTATCCTTGTCCATCACTCCAAGCACTGCTCCCTGGCCCTGGCGGCTTCTTAAACCAGCCCAGAGAAAGTAATACATAACAAAGGGCCAAGAAAAATGGGAAATAAAGACCATACAGTGGGTGACAAGTTCCCCCACTCAAGCAACTAGCCAGTGCCGCAGGCCAGAATTGATTTTCTATATGACATCAGAAAGGATTACCTCTCCCCCACAATACCGCCCAGGGGGATGGAGTGCAAATCATAATTAATTCAGGCAAATTCAATTCTGAGAGTCCGAGTGACAAATACTTTCCTTATAATATAAAGCACAGTCTCAAAACATCTTAAAACAGTTGGTGGGAGCTATAGCAACACACCCAATGCAATAATGACACGAAGCTACACAATAAAATGCCTACAACCAAATAATAATTCTTCCAAGTCAGGAAAGAATATTCTTTCAGAAAATAAATTCAAGCTTCAAAGAAAATGCATTTCTATTAATAATGCTGCCTCTCCTTCCTTCCTGATGGTATGGGGTAGGCGGGAGTGGAGGTCAATTTAATTCCTTAACTATCTTGGTCCACTAGGCCCACAAAAAAAAAAATTCTCTGTTAGAGGAAAAAGTATTACTGTGCTCCTGACACAAGGAATCGGATGGGAGAGGAGAGGTTGCTTCCATTGCAAATGTGACCTAAACCCACAAGAACCTAAAAACAGTATCACAGTCAACAACACATCAGCCACATCAGCAGAGGAGTATCAGTGATACCCATACTTCAAAACAGACAAAACACAATTTCTTCTTGGCTTCAGAGTCTAGACCATTGAGTGGTAGGGTCACACAAAGGGAAAAACATTGGATCAGGAGGCAGATATCCCAAAATCTAGTTGCAATCCCTGAACTAATCAACTAGAGGCCTTGGGATAATTAATGCCTCTCTGGAGGGCCTGAGTCTCCTCTCTAAAATGAAATGGTTGACTTTCATGTCTCCATATGTTTGTTCAATTCTAATATTCTATAACTGTGTGATTATTACAATCTTCCTAAAGATATTCTGCTTAGAATTAGGTTAAATGAGTTTCTATTCCTTGACCCCAACAGCTAGGCAAGGGTGAAAACATGCTGAGTGAAAAAGAAGCTGACATTCTAGAATTCACAATTAGAGGGTTAGCCCCAAAGCAGAAAATCAGAAGTTGACTGTGTGTGTGTGTGTGTGTGTATGTCATATGTGCACATACATCTTCTTGGCCAAAATACTTCTCATCATCACTAATTTTTATTAAGTGCCCATCAGAGAACATCTCTATTTAGTTAATTATATGTGTTCAGAAAGGTTGATAGGAGTAGACTTTGAAACCAGATGACATTCCAGCTCCTTGGGCAAGTTACATAACATCTTGGAGCCTCTATCTCTTCCATCTAGAGAGTAGCAAAGATAATAAACAGTGCCTTACACATAGGATTATTGTAAGACACAAATGAGATGAGCCACATAAAGCAGGCAAAGTAATTGCTATAATCATTATTCCTTACCATTACCACCACCATTACTGCCTCTATCAATATCCCATTGGGTTGTTGTAAGAGTTAAATGAGAACACGTATAAACAATTGAGCACTAGTACCTGATACATAGTAAAAGATAATAAATATTGCCATTATTCTTATCATCCATGACAGTCATCCATGGAGCATTATTATACTATCCTCATCAAATAAGCTCGTAGCATTTCTCTTAAGTCCAATCCTTGTTTTTCCCCAACAAGGACCATTTTCAATGGAATAGTTCTAGCACCCAAGCCCCCTCAAGCACAAACTACAAACCCCAAACAATCTAACACGTCCTGGTGATAACAAGGCTTGGTGAGAGGAACCAAGGAGTAGAGGCTGGAAGGCTTATTTTCCTCTTTTTAAAACGTAAGAAGGTAAGAGCTGATGAGCTCAGAGCCCACTTCAAACTCCAACATCGTACAATCCTACTTGCCAGCCATTAAAAAGTGTGGCTCACACACAGGATCCAACTTCCTCTCACACAAGTCTTAATGTTTGAGAATCCCAAATAAACAACTTGAAATCCAAAGGACTAACTTTCACATACAGCTGAAAGGGCAACTTATTGGGGGTTGTTAGCAAAATCTGGGCTTGGCCCAATTTTGTTCTTCATATGAAATAATGAGATGAATATTTCTGGACACCAAGTCACAGAGACCAGTCAAGGAAGTTTTCAGCTACCCCCTTTTGTTTCCTTAGAACAATATTCAGCAACACTCCATTTCATTGTCATTCTCAGCTAGTGAAATTTCTTTTTTTTTTTTTTTTTTTTTACTAAAAATCCAAGGAGGTTGACATAGTTTTGTCCACAACGGGGTGACTGCTGCACAGTGAGATGTCCTAACTCTTTACTCCATGGCTGAGGCAGTCCAGCAAGGAGGTCCCTCTCTGGTTCTTACAAGCCACATGAAATAACAAGTAGGCATTACATCCTCCTTTGGTTGTAACCTATGTAATTTATCTTTCTGGGAAAGGTGCACAAGGTCGTAGAGGGACTCATGTAAGAACTCATGTGAGGACTGAGATAACTCATCACAAACGGTCAGTTTGCCAATTTCAGTTGGTTCCCACGAAGGGAAAGAAAACTGTATGCTGAGGGTTAAGGGGGCTCTTGGCCATAAAGGGGAACATAAGCGACTGCACTTCTGGGGAACAGAAAGGCAGTATTTTAGCATTCCCACCCAGTGCCCCTCCTTTTCATACCCACCCTCAGCCATAGCGCTGCCACCCATCTAAATTTTCCTTTGGCTTCAAGAAAGAGGTTGCTGCTCATGCTAGACCTTTGAATAGCAGCATATTCCAGAACCACAGGGACAGTGACAGACACTCCCTTCCTCACCTCTACCTCTTGCTTACTTAGTGCCTGGAAAGTGAGTCTCAAAAATCCAATGGGCAGAAAAGAGGAAATGAAGAAGAAAACAACAATGATAACTTTTTATCCTTATTATTTAGTTACTTTATTAGAGTTTTCCTAACTCCTCTGCACAAAGGGAAGGGTAAGCTAGAGAAAACTAAGTGGCTTTGTCATCAAAAGCCCTCACTGCACTGGCACACAAACACCTGTCAGTGCAAAAGATGCCTCTTTATCAAGTCTTCATACCTACCAGGAGCCAAGCACACTTGGAGCTTTCAGACTATTTTCTTCCAATGTTTTGAAGTCCCTTTCAGTTCACATGAAGGCTAACAATTTCAAAAAGGTGGGGAAAAGAAAGGAAAAGTTCTCTTTTTTTTTTGAAAAAGGAAAAGATACTGTGCCGTGATTATGAAGTCCTAAAAGCCTTTTAGCTGACAGCATAGGCTTTGTTGAATAGCCTCTAAGAACCTCCACTGAAAGACACAATTCAGCAATAAAATAGAGGCAGGGCATACACCATTTAGCATCCTCAGCCTCCCAAATTCAGGTACCCCATTTTATGCCATAAGTCAGGTGTCTCCCTCAATAGCCCTTTGGAATGCTCAAGGTCCAGAGTGGCAGCAAACCAACTGACACATGAGCTGATACATCATGTGCTGCCAACAGAGAAATTAGTCTGTACCAAACTCAGCACAATCCTGCAGTTCAAACCAGAAATTCAAAAATGGCAGAAGTGGCTCAAACCCTCAGAGTGACCCATGCCCCATCTCTATCAGTCCACTCAGGATGCTCCATCCTCAGGGCCTGCATGAAGCGATGACTCCCCAGCTAACAAAGCCTGCTCTTCCAAGAGCTTGGCCGACCCTGCAAAGCCCAGACCACTCACAGATATTCAGCACTTGGATACTGAGGGTGCTTACATGAGAAAGCACTGGCTTGTGGAGAGTTGTGGTCACAGCTCCATAAACCGACCTGTTATAATCTCAGTAGCTACTGTGCTGCCTGCTATTCTGCCCAGAACGCTGGGTTCTAGCTGTAAGAGAATAGGAATGAAGGGTCGGAGAAGAAACCATGACCAAGATTATACTAAAACACCTCCCACACCTCCCACACCTCCCAAACATGAAACCATGATTTCAACAGCACATGTAGCATTTGGCTTGGGTGTGTGAAATACCAGCTTTTGAGTGATGGAGCACTCACCCCTATTTCAGACATATCTTTTCTCTGAAACTATTACACTCAGAGAGCTTCAAGTCCTGGCTCCAGACCCATCCATCTAACAACAGAAAGCACCTCTCAAGCTCCTTTCTGACATGAGCCCATCATTCACCATTTGCTGGTACACACAGTTTTTGCTGACAAAGCTCAATTACTAGAAAAAGCTCAGTAAGTAAAGCTGATTTGAAATAACTATATATTATATGGAGGCTGGATGAGGAAAGCTGATTTGAAGTCTAGAAAATCATCATATAAAGAGGCTCGAGAAAGAACTGCTTAATTATTTAAATACCTTCACTTCCTACCGACCACACATCATTTGATTTATCAACAGTATTAAATATTTGGTAATTTACTGAGGTCATCTGACAAAACAACTCCATATAGCAAGTACATATCAGACACTGTAATTCTTCTGTTAAAATCCCTTCGTCTGCCTGATTAATGTTCAAATACTGAGCTAATGCTATCAAACTGAGGTGCTTGCCAATTTCGGCTCTCCAGTAAAAATGCAAAGCTGAGAGCATAGCAGCAGAGTGGCCTGAAGAACAAATTATCATGTGCTATCCTCCACTGCTGCAAAGTAGTCTGATGATATGGTTGGGATGGCCCCAATAGAGATGCTTATGCAGAGTCAACTGAAGGAGATAACTGGACCCATGGGACCCTGACTCAACCACTACAGCCGTCATAGAGAGCAAGCCCAAGGAGGAGGGTGTATGCCTTCTCCCCAACATGCCAGATGCACCCAAGGCCCAACTTTGCTCATGTTGCCCTCCAAACCAGAATGCCCCTTTACAAATTCTCTAGCTCCTAACGTCTACTTGCTCTTCAAGACTTATCTCCTGCATAAAGCTTTCCTCCTTTACCCCACCTCAAGATGCTATCTCAGTCAACTCCTATGCACTACCAGCATTTTGTGGAACAAGATCAATTTGTCTCTTTAATAAATTCAAGGTGAAATTTATATCCTCTATATAGAACCTGAAGTTCTTAGCATAATAATGAATAACAATGCCTCTGTAAGCATTGGGCCATGTTAAGTCAAGTGGATCAAAAACAAGAACTACAAGAAGCGCAGTATCAATTCATCAGGATATCTGATAGATTTTGAATGCTATAGTGTAAAAATAAAGATACAATTTTTTAAGTGCCTATTTACAAAACTTAATCATCTAATAGGTCACAAAAAATACCTAAATTCCAAGAAGTAGAAATAGTGTATATATAGATCACATTCTCTGATCACATCTCACAGAAATTTGAAAACACTCTCTTCAACAACTTTTATGACAAGAGAAAATTAAATGAAAATTCCAAAATACCTAGAACACAAAAATGCAAACATTGTGTGTTAGAACCCATAGGACACAAAGCAGTGCTCAGAGGAAAACTCATAGCTTTAAATACGCACAGTTCTAAGCAAGAAAGAGTTAAAATGCTTAAATGAAGTGAGCAGCTCAAAATCAAAAAATAAAAATAAACAAGGAAAGCAAACAATTGGTAGAGATAAAAACAATAATTAATAAGAAATTATAAAATAGTGGCCGGGCACAGTGGCTCACATCTGTAACCCTAGCACTTTGGGAGGCCAAGGCGGGCAGATCACTTGAGGTCAGGTGTTTGAGACCAACTTAGCCAACACAGCAAAACACTGTTTCTACTAAAAGTACAAAAATTAGCCAGGCATGGTGGTGCGTGCCTGTAATCCCAGCTACTTAGGAGGCTCAGGCAGGAGAATTGCTTGAACCCGGGAAGCGGAGGTTGCAGTACGCTGAGATTGCTGCACTCCAGCCTGGGCAACAGAGACTGCATCTCAAAAAAAAAAAAAAAAAGAAAATACATATATACACACATACATACACACACACACACACACACACACACAATAGCTGGGCATGGTGGCACACACCTGTAGTGCCAGCTACTCAGGAGGCTGAGGCATGAGAATCACTTAAACCCTGAAGGTGGAGTTGCAGTGAGCTGAGAAAACGCCACCGCACTCTAGCCTAGGTGACAGAGTAAGACTCTGTCTCAAAAAAGAAAAAGAAAATAGTACTAAAAATAAATCCAGGCATTATTAAAATAATAGTCAACTACAAAACCAAAAATCAAGGAAAAGAGCAGAAAATATAGTCAAAATAAGGATGAGACTGTATATAGAACCCCAGATACAGAATAAATTAAAAGACATCAAATAGATGATTTTTCTCAACCTTATTCCAATATATTTGAAAACCTGGATAAACTGGATGTTTTCCAGGACAATATAAATCATCAAAACTAAGTCCAGAAAATACTAAAAGTTTAAATAAACAAAGTGCTACAGCAGATATTGATAAAGTTAACAGAGATAACTAACAAACGCCTGGCCCCAAGTATTTTACAGGTAAGTTTTACCTATTCCTTCAAGGAATGGATAACAAATGCTATCTGATTGTTTGTTCTAGAACATAGGAAAATATTTTAAATAGTTTTACTTTTCTATACTTTCAAATGTAAGTATAACATTGTATTAGTCTGCTCTGGCTGCCATAACAAAAGATCACAGACTAGGTTGCTTACACAAGAGAAATTTATTTTCTCACAATTCCAGAGGCTAGAGGTCCAAGATCAAGGTGCCATTAGGGTTGGCTTCCAGTGAGGCTTCTTTTCCTGGATTGTAGACGGCCACCTTCTTACTGTGTCTCACACAGCCTCATCTCTGTGCATATGAGGTGAGACAGAGCTCTCTGGTGTCTCTTCCTCTTCTCGTAAGGACACTAGTCCTATTGGATTAGGGCCCCACCCTTGTGGCCTCATTTAACCTTAATTACCTTCCTAAAGGCCTCATCTCCAAATATAGTCACATTGGCAATTAGGGCTTCAACATATGGAGTTTGGATGAGAAACAATTCAGTCTATAATAAACACAGAACAAATCCTGAAAAATGCAGCATAGTAAAAGAAAATTCCAGCCAATTACTCTTATGAAAACCAATGCAAAAATCTTAAAATATTAGCAAATAGAACCTAGATAACCATTAAATGAGTATTATATCACACTTCACAGAAATTTTAAAACGTTCTTTTCACAACTAAGTAGTGATGTCACTACTAAGGGAGGTTTTTTAAGAGGATTTATAAGTACCTCAATATTAAGAAATCTAATATAGTTTATCATATTAGTAGGCTAGACAATCTTAGAAGGGCCAGGCACATGTCTGTAATCCCAGCACTTTGAGAGGCCAAGATGGGAAGACTGCTTGAGCCTAGGAGTTTGAGACTAGCCTGGGCAACATGGCAAAACCTCATCTCTATAAAAAATACAAAAAAGGTGTGGTGGCCCATTCCTGTAGTCCCAGCTACTTGGGAGGTTGAGGTGGGAGGATTGCTTAAGCCCAGGAAGCAGAGGTTGCAGCGAGCCATGGTCAAGCCACTGTATTCCAGCCTGGGTCATAAAGTGAAGTCCTGTCTCAAAAAAAAGGGTGGTGGTGGGGGGAAGACCACATGGTCATGTCCATAAATGCCAAAAAAGCACTGAAGTTAAAGTAATACTACCTGAAAAATCATTTAAAAAAAAAAAAAAAAACTCTCCATACTAGCCAATGCAATTAGAGAAGGAAAAAAATGAGAAGCATAAAAATTAGAAAGAAGCAAAATGATTTTTTTTCATATGACACAATTATATACTCCCAAATTCCAGGAGAATTGAAAAACTTTTAGAAAAGAGACAGTAGTAAGGTGGCTTATTATAAAATTAGTATTTTAAAAATCCAAGTTTTATTCTTTATTTCATTTTCATTCATTCCATTTCATTCAATTAACTATAACTTACAAGCCCTTTTATTTTTGCAAAGCACTTTCACAATGCCATGAAGTAGGTATTAATCCTGTTTTATAGGTGCAGAAAATAAAGGTCAAGAAGGTCAAATCACTTTTCATGGTCACAGAGCTAGTAAATATATGTCCTTTGACTCCAAGCCCTATATTCCTTCCCTATAACAAGATACCTTTTCCCCCTCAAGACAGAGATATTAAATTCTATGGGTATTTTTGTCAACTTAGCCAAAATTAACTCCTAAATCAACACCAGATCTGAAAGGCTTGATCTCTGTTTTTAATGTAGAAATTATCTATGAAACTGTACCTATTTGTTCATGGGGAAAATGATGAATGTCATAAACAGCAATCTATATAAAGAAATGATGGGTGGGGTGTGGTGGCTCACACCTGTAATTCCAGCACTTTAGGAGCCTGAGGCGGGCAGATCGCCTGAGCTCGGGAGTTCAAGACCAGCCTGGGTAACATGGTGAAACCCCGTCTCTACTAAAATAAAAAATTAGCCAGGTGTGGTGGTGCGCACCTATAGTCCCAGCTACTCAGGGGGCTGAGGCACAAGAATCACTTGAGCCAGGGAGGTGAAGGTTGCAGTGAGCCGAGATGGTGCCACTGCACTCCAGCTTAGGCTACAGAGTGAGACTCTGTCTCAAAAAAAAAAAAAAAAGAAAGGAAGGAAGAAAATAAAAAAAAGGAAAGGAAAGCAAAGCAAAGGAAAGGAAAGATTAACTAGGCTGAAAATGTGATTAACATATATTTGCTTCGAGATTGCAAATGGAATGTTTTCCCTACGATTCATGCCACTCTATTGCAAACCAATATTTTATCAAAATTTCTTTTGTAAATTACAGAAAACATGCATTTCTAAAAGCTATCATATTTGTTTCAGGTCAGTGAAGTATTATAATTGAACGCACGATGTATCCTTATACCCCTGGCAGTGGGCTGATTTCACCAGAACCAGTAAACTCCTAGGATAGGGATATAGTTGAGCTGACACAGACTCTACTCAGTCACTTAACAATTATGTGCTGCACATCTACCATGTGTCAGACGCTGTGCAGCACGCCAGGAAATATGCTCACAGTAACAGACCTGAGCGTACCCTCACAGAACTTAAATTTTAGTTGAAAAGACAGACATAAATAATATCAATATACATAAAACTGCAACTATAGTGGCTATCGAATCAGCCATCTACTGCCAAGATAATTCTGCCTAACAAGCTACATCAAAATTCAGTGGTTTGAAATAACAATCATTTATTCTCCTATATCTGCAAATCGGCTACAACTTGGCTAGGCTAGGTAGAATCCAGGTTGCAGACTGCAGGACAGGCTTAGGTCTGCTCCATATGAGTTCATGGTGAGGTCCAGTCTCAGAATGGGCAATGGCAGAAGCTCAATAAGGCCAAACAGAACATGCAATTCTAAGGTCTAGCTCAGAACTGGTATGCTCTTCCCTCCACCTACGTTTCCCTGGCCTGAGCAAGTTCCATGACCATGCCTAACATCAGTGGTCAGGAGTATACACTCTGAGGGAGGCACTGCAAAGCCACACAGCAAAGGGCACAGATACCGGGAGGGAGAATAACTAGGAACATAACAGAATCTGCCACAGCCATAAGAGAGAGGCGCGTGATGTTATAAGAACACCTAATGGAGAGATTTGGTCATGTGAGGAAGGTCAGAAAGAAAGCATAGCTGAAACTGAAATCTGAAAGACAAGTAGGAATTAAGCAGGTGGAAAGGTGGGAGTAAGAGACTTCCAAGCAAAGAGAACAGCATGTGTAAAGTCCCCATGGGCAAAGGAGACACGACCAGTGCAAGGCATTTAAGAAAGAATGGTGTGGCTGGGCAGAGAGAGGGAGAATGTGGTATAAGATGAAGAGAGATAAAGAAGCAGAACCATGTCAAAGAGTTTGCTGCCTTCATCCTAACAGTATAAAACCATTAAAAGATGCCAAGTTAGAAAATCGCATAATCAGATTTGCCTCTCCAAAAGATCTCTCTCTGTGGAATAGAGGATGAGTGAGTGGACTTATTAAGAGGTTACTACAAAAGTCCAGGTGAAAGATGATGATGCCTTGGACTAACATGGTTGTTGATGAGGATGAAGAGAACTGAAAGTGTTTAGAGGATATTATGTGAACAGAAAAGCCCACTATTCTATCAAATCTTTTTTCCCAAGGTCACTACCTACCTCCCTACCACTAAATCCAATGGCTATTCCAAGATCTCATCCTATTTTTCCTCTTTGCAGCATGTAACCTTAATGAACACTTCCTCCTCTTTAAATTTCTCTTTCCCCAGCCTCTGGCAAAGCACAAATCTGCTGGTTTCCTCTACTCTCTGGTTGCTCACCCTCAGTTCATTCCTTCAATCCTCAGATTCACCCTATAATCTCTTCTCATCCTAAACTGCCCCACCCAACCCCAAGCAAATTCATCCCCTCTCTACTCCATGCTCTCAAAACTTCATTATTCTGATTCCTTCTGAAACTACACTCTCAATCCTACAGCTATATATCTACTGCATCCTGGACATTTCCACATGGATGGCCCAAAGGCACCTTAAACCCAATGTGTCCCAAATGCAATTCATCTGCCCCTCATCCCCTCCATCCTGAAAACCCTGTTCCTCCCCAGCTTCGCCTTCACAGAGATGGCCTCCATCTTTGATCCAGTTGTTCCAACAAAAAACCCAAGAGTTAGCTGTGGTTCCTCCCATGCCTCACCCCTCCACATCCACTCAACACAAATACCATCAAAACCACCTCTAAAATCCCATCAGGTTCATCTACTCTTCTTCCCCACTCCACTGCTCCAAGGCAGGCCTCTGCCTCGTCTGGAGGACTCTACAACCTCCTAACTCGTCTCCTAACCTGCACCCCCAGCCCATTCTCTCCACAACCAAAGTGATCTTGCTAAAATAAACATGACTGTGCCACTCTCCCACCTAAAACTCTCAAAAGTGGCAAGCCCTTAGCCTATGAATAAAGTCCAGATGCCTTAACAAAGGGTTTACAAGTCCCTTTGTGATCCTGCCTCTGCCTTCCCTGTTGTGTCCCTTGAATACACTCGTTCTGCCTGAGATCTGGACATTGTTGTGTTCCCTCCGCCTGAAACACTCTTCAGGTCCCAAGGCCACCTTACTTGGCCAGCTCTCCTCACTAAAATGCAAGCTTCATGAGGACACAGATGCTGCCCGCCTTTTCATTGCTATTTCCCAGTGACTACCCACTACATGCCCAATGGCTCTATAAAGTGAGTGAGTAAATGAATGAATGAATGAATGAGCGGCTCCTTCAGGATGCCTCTTCCTGATGTCCTTCCCTCCTCCCAAGGTTGGGTATACTTTTTTTTTTTTTAGACGGAGTCTCGCTCTGTCGCCCAGGCTAGAGTGCAGTGGTGCGACCTCAGCTCACTACAAGCTCCACCTCCTGGGTTCATGTCATTCTCCTGCCTCAGCCTCCCATGTAGCTGGGACTACAGGTGCCCGCCACCTCGCCCGGCTAATTTTTTGTATTTTTAGTAGAGACGGGTTTTCACCGTGTTATCCAGGCTGTTCCTGATCTCCTGACCTCGTGATCCACCCACCTTGGCCTCCCAAAGTGCTGGGATTACAGGCATGAGCCACCATGCCCAGCCTGTTGGGTGTACTTTTTAGGTGTTCTCAGAGAAGCCTAAGCTTTCCCTAAGAATCACCTCACTAAACACTTGGCCGCAACCTCCCAATCCACTTACTAAAATGTAAACTCTGTGAAGGCAGGAACATTTTCTGTTGCAGGAAGGAGCCCTGCGAGCTAGAGGGAACCAGAAATGGCCCTTTCTTGAAGGAGATCCCCGAAGGCATTGAAGCCAAGAGAGAGATTAAATGAAGCCAAGACAGAAGCTGGGGGTGCAGGTCCAGATACAAATAAACTACATACAAGTTCCTAGGGTACACAGAGGACGTACATGGCAGGGCAGGGAGTGAGGTCAGCAGTTAAGGAGTAGTGCAAAGATCAGACTGAAGTCAAGCATTGAGACCAGAGAGGTCCATTTCTAACTCACCATCACTGGTTACGCAGACACTCTTTTAGGTAGATTCACACAGGTGGGATAATATCTCCATACCTTGTAAAAACGCACCAATTTCCACTGAAATCCATTATGTATTATTGAAGAAATGGTCTTTTTGGAGACTTTTGCCCATTGCCATTTCATTTCAAGGGGACAGACTGCATTTAAATAAAACCTGAGGTGTATGTGAATGCCTTTTATAATGGATAGAATTTCATTAAAATCAGTCAACTTCTTCCAAAGTTATTAAAGAACAGCCTTTTAAATGCAAAATGCTAAGTACTTACGTTGAAACAGAAACCTTAATTCAGTCAATTAAATACAGTAAGGTGATCAGGGACGAGGCAAAGCAACTGCAGAGGTGAACCCAAGCAAAATCAAATATTGAAACTAAAGAAGTTAAAAGATTGGAGATTCCCTGTTGACAGGCAAAAATATGGCCTACTTGGGTCTTCAATCTCTAGGTTATTAACAGCAGACAATGCAACATCAGTCACCAAGCCTGAACCAAGGACCTTTTGCCTGAGGTTAGGTTTCCAAAGCATCCACTCAGCACATTCAAACTCTTAAATATGATGTTCTCTTTGCTATTTTTCTCCACCTGACTTGGAGCAAGTTGGAATCTTAGGGGAGAGCTGCTTCCTCCCAAGGTGAATGCTGGCAGCTTGGAGCTGGCGATCAGCTGCACACAGACTTAAAGACCTCCTCCCAGGCCTGTGGTCCTTCAGCGCAATGGTCTAAATGAGGCACGGCTCAGAACCCCGAAAGGAGGCCTCAGCAGAGGCTGTGCCTCGGGGGCCACGGAAGCAGTGGCAGTGACCCAGCTGCCTCTGCAGGAGAGGACAGGAGTCTCCTGTGCTGCAGCTGAAAGGGGCCATGTGGATAAGATAAGTAATTAGAAGAGGAATAGTAGTTACCACAGATATGACAAGGAGGCCTGCATGACAGGGAGTTCTGTCAAAGCCCATAATTCTTGCAAATGAGCAGCGGTGCCTGGGTGACACAGTCCTCCCTCATGAATTATACAGGTGGCCACACGTGGTACACCCTGAGTGATGCTTAGCCCAAAGGGACTGCTTATGGTGGGGACAGCAGGGCCCCAGGAGCTATACAAGCCTCGTGGGCCCCAGGAGCTATACAAGCCTCGTGTCCCCAAGAGGTGGAAGCAAAAATCCAGCCTTCATGACAGCAGTCGCACCTGGGGACTTGGCTGCCATAGGGGCCTCCCAGAACACAAAAGGCAGCAGAGCAACCATGCACAGAGTTAGGGAGAAGTTTATGGAAACGTGACATTCAGAGTGAGCCTTGAACATGTAGGTGTTTGACAGGCAGAGGTAGAAATAAGGGCTTTCCTTGCGGAAGGGTATTACGGGCTGAATTGTACCCATCCCCCAAAAGAAATTTGTATGTTGAAGTTCTAATCCAGAATCTCAGAATGGGAGATAGGGTCTTTAAAGAGATAATTAAGTTAAAATGAGGTTATTAGGGTGGGCCCTAATCCAACATGACTGGTGTCTTCACAAGAAGAAGAGATTAGTGCTTTGGGAGGCCGAGGCGAGAGGACTGCTTGAGGCCAGGAGTTCAAGACCAACCTGGGCAATATAGCAAGACCCCATCTCTAGAAAAATTAGCTAGGCATGATGGTATACACCTGCAGTCCTATCTACTTGGGAAGCTGAGGTGGGAGAATCACTGGGGCCCAGGAGTTCAAGGCAGCAGTGAGCTGTGTTGGCGTCACTGTACTCCAGCCTGAGAGATAGAACAAGACCATGCCTCCAAAAAAAAAAAAAACAGAGAAGAGGAGGAGGAGGTGATCAGGACATAGATAGACACACAGAGGGAAGGCCATATAGAGACACAGTGAGAACACAGCTTTCTGCAAGCCAAGGAGAGGGGCCTCAGAAGAAATCAATTCTCCCGACACTTTCATCTTGGATTTTGAGCCTCCAGAACTGTGAGAAAATAAATTTCTGTTGTTTAAGCCACGAAGTCTGTGGTATTTTGTTACAGCAGCCCTGGAAAACTAATACAAGGGGTCCAGCATAAACAAACACCATGAGCCGGGAAAACACAAGACACACCGAGTCAGTTCATGCAGCTGGAGCTCAGGCAAAGAGGAAGCTGAGCTAGAAAAGTCACCTGCTGGCTCCAAGGTTGGCCTAGATTCTACAGACACTAGTTTTGAGCAGGGAAGCAACTTGGATCAGACTGTGACTCTAGGCAATTCCTGCTTTGTTGGCAAGGTGTAAGAGATAGGGGCAGACATGGCGATCCTTAAGGGTGTGAGAACGTGAACTTAGAGGTGAACCTGGGGCGTCAGGAGGATGGCTACACCACTAACTGAGATAAAGGAGACAAGAACAAATTTGAGGAGGAATTAGATGGGCTGAGTCTGCAAATATTTGGGGTAGGAGGGCAGGGCGGCATCCAGCCCTGCCTCACGTCCTCTGGAGAACTGAAGTTACTACACTCCCTCACAGAGCTTGAGGCCACACATGTGCAAACTATTTCTATTTAGGCCCCACATTCACAAGCAGTGATTTTTTAAAAAATTAACTTTACATGATGCCATAAAACCAATCAACTTAACCCAAGCGCAATGGTCTTGAAACAGAAACCCAGTGAGAACAAGACTTGGATCACAACACTTTAAGTGCTGATTCCAGCAACTCCTGAAAGGGTCGGCCTCCAATTTCCATTCTGATGGGTCAGATTAGAGAATCTCCAGTGAAGCTGTCAGAATATTCTAATGTTTGCACATCGTGAAAGTTCAAGCAAGAGTCAACCATGGGGGAAAGAAGGGAGGGCGGCCCTTAGAATATTGTGGTCTTGGACCACTTAAGAAAAACAATCAAAAATCACTTTCAATACCCACACCTTCTTTCGGAAGGAGAAAAACATTAAAAAGCACTGCCTATTGGGGGGAAGTGGTATAAATCGTTTTATTTCATGCTCCATCATTTACTCAGCACAGACTTCAGTGACAGCTCCTGATTAGGTTTAATTTTAAGCCAGTGAGAACACCACATACGGTATTGTCAGAGAAAGTTCCATTTCTCTCCAAGCCTGATGGGCGACTATTGTAATGTAAAACCCCGAGATTTAAATAACACAAGCGGATTCTATTATAGGAGAAAGGTTTATATTTTGGAGTCTTTTTACTTCAAAGGAGCCTAGATACCAAACCATGAATTACCTGAAACAATGGGCTTCAATGATCAGCACTTCACCCATTTCTTTAGGAAAAAGACTACTTTACTTGACTAACGAGCAGGACTCAGTGATCCAATTATCTCTCGGAAGCAGTCCCAGGTTCTTGAAACCAACACACTGGTTAGGAAAATTGGAGCAGGGAGGAGGACAGGCTTACCCCAAGACGGCCCCTGACTCCTGCACGATTCCTTCCTCACCCAGGCTCCTGGGTCCTCCCCATCCACAAGGCATGGGCTCTAGCGACCTAACACCCATGCTAATCTCCAGGGACAGCCTCCCAAGAGGACTCACAGGAGGACCATCTCCCCAGGAAACTCAGAAAGGAAGCAGCTGGGACCAGAGGGAGAAAACTGAAGCACTATGGCCTCCTGGGTCTTCAGAATTCCACATGTGCCCAACCAGGGGTGCAGCATCAGGGCCCACCAGATGCTCATCTCCAGTGCTCTCCCAGGACCCCAGCAACAGCATGGGGATCTTATGCTGATGTCCTCAGAGGAGACTTAGTGTTTCTCAAGAGAGACATTTGAACATGACTATGTGCAGGTGCTGGGCTACAGATACCTAGTTTCCACCTTCAATGAACACAGAGTATGGTGGGCAGACAGTGAAATACAGAAACACCGGCCCTGCAGTGTGATACACACCTTTAAAGAGACCAGCGCCAAGTATTAGGGACAATTTCCCATAGGAAGTGACACTGGCAGGGGTCTTCAGGGTCACACCTCAAAGCCACGTTTCTCAAATTAATCAAGTACTGTGTCACACACTCCTGTGCACACACGTCTTACAACCCATTGAAGGGGCCAGCCCCCAAGAAATAGGACACAATACAAAGTGGACTGGTATTACACTGAGGGGCTCAGGATACATCCCACTCTGACTACCCTCCCAGATATAAAGCAAATTGCCTTGTAGCAAAGTCGCCTGACAGAGGGTCTGTTGTAGTAGCAAGTCTAACCTGTACTGCTAGGGTCTAGATGTTTGCATCCCACCTTCCCTGAAATTCATATGTTGGATCCTCACCCTCAAGATGATGGTATCAGGAGGCAGAGCCTTTGGGAGATGATGAGGTCATAGGGGCAGCATCTCATGAATGGATCCAGAAAGAGACCCCTTGCCCCTTCTGCCATGCTAAAATCAGAAGACAGCCACCTATGAGGAACCAGACACTGAATCTGCCAGCCCCTTGACCTTAGACTTCCCAGCCCTCAGCACTGTGAGAAATGAATTTGTGCTGTTTGTAAGCCAGCCAGTCTATGGTATTTTGTTATAGCAGCCCAACTGAGACACATACACAAACAAGGCTGGTTTAAAGAGCAGGAAACACTCACTGCCTTACTTCTTTATGACAGCTCATCCTGACACCAGGTATTCCTTCATTAATCACAGGAATCCTTGATTTTGGAGGAATTCTGGCTAAGAAATCATAGAACCATCAGAAGAGATAATAGTGGAGTGGGAGGAACAGTGTGTGCAACTGCATGTTCTAGATGATATTACTCGGAACACAATGCAAGGAGATGTTGCTTCACATGGTCCACAAACTAGGCACATCAGCATCACCTGGGAAGTTGTTAGAACTGCAAACTCTTGGACCTCACCCTAGACCTACCGAACTTGATACTCAATGGGATAGAGCCTAAGACGTTGCATTTCCAACAAACTCCTGGGAGATATTGATGCTGAGGATGGGGCACTGACTGAGAACCACTGCTCTAGGGGAAAGTCACCTTGATCCCTGGTGAGATGATGACCATGATCATGATGACACAAACAACAGCAGCCACTAACACTTAACTGAGCAGTTTCCATAAGTCAGACACTACACAGGCAGCCTACAAGCATCACCTCATTTAATCCTCACAACCAGCATGCCACAGATGAGGAAACTGAGCCACAGAAATGTTAAGGAGTTCACCCAGCATCATGGTAACAAACATCCGTCGAGCTGAGATTTGAACCCGAGCAGTCTGCCTTTGGAGCCCACATTCCTAGGTGCACTTTCTGCAGACGTACCAACAACTCCACCTCCAAATGCAGGCTGCTGAGCCACTGCTGGGAGACTGCACCGCAAGACTGGCATGCAAGACTCTGGTAAATCCTGATGTGGAGAAATCACTGAACTGCAGAAACCCATCACCTCCAGACACACTTATTTTGAGTAACACTTATTGTCATCTCTGTAGAGTACCTATCTCTATATTCCTTTAGCTCTTCAGCACTGCCCCCACTCCCAACACACAGCCCTTACCACCTCTAGAGCTTTCATCCTTGACTCTCTTATGATGTGTTATGCTGGCCTCTGCAGTAAAGCTCCAGGTCTCCCTCCACTTTGGTATATACCTTTGATTGGGTCCAACTTTGATTTGCATCCAATCTCATATCACTAGCCCAGAACTAGGTAACAGCAAAAGGAAAGACCTCCATAGCTTTCCAAAGCTTCCCACACAATCTGGTGTCAAAACAGCTCTCTCTCTCCTGGTCCATCATGGGGGAACAAGAGGTGCAAAGCTCTAGAACTGTTGCACAGACCAAACCCCATGCTAGGTAAAGCTGACGTGACACTCAAAGCTAAAGGTGACCAACACGGCAGATCATGCCAATCTCCTTCTCGTGCCAAAGCCCCAAACCTTGAATGCCTAAGCCCAGATCATTCAATTCTAAGATCTTGCCACGCCCACCCTCCTGCTTCCTGTTAGGACCTCAGCAAGAGAGGGAAACTGAAGAACAAAGACAAAGAACAGATGTGGGGCTTTGCTCTAGCTCAGGGCAGAAGGCAACTTCAAGATGTTTCCCCTCCTCTCCATCTCTTTTTTTTTTTTTTTTTTTTTTTTTTTTTTTTTTTTTTTTTTTTTTTTTT